>NW_017671210.1:9063-88946 GCF_001879085.1 Nicotiana attenuata | reverse complement strand
GGGCGGAGTTGTTGAGTTATAGCCCGAGGGGCAAACCTTTATGTGTTTATCTATTTAATTACCTGTCATTTACTGTTTAGTTGTGTAACTGTGCCCGAGGGGCGGATTCTCTATGCTTATATGTTCTAGTTGTTTTGCATTCAATTGCTTAACTGTTGAAAAGCCATTTTTGAAGAAGTTTTAAACTGAACTAAGATGCTTTAAGAGATTTCACAGCTTCATTGCTTTCTTACTGGTTTTGTACTACTTCTATACAGCATGTTGATGCACTTTTCGTGATTTCTTATCACTCGGTCTTTATTTATGATTATTACTCACTGAGTCGGAGTAGTCACTTTACTCCCTGCACCTTGTGTGTAGATTCATGTATTTTCTGAACCTGGTAGCGAGTATTGGTTGATCGGAGGCAGAGTCATCGGAGTTTAGCAAGGTAGTTGTCGGCGTTCGCAGCACTGCTTTTCTCCCTTTTTATTCTATTAGTCTGTACTTAGTACATTTCAGACTTCATCAGTTGTATTTAGACCTTAGTAGATGCTCATGACTAGTGACACCCCGGTTTGGGATGTGTTTGGGTTGTACTTCCGCATTGTTATGATATTATCTGCTACTTAGTATTATTAAATCATGTTTTAGCCTGTTTTATTGTTGTTTAGCTGTTTAACTTTGAATTGGAAATCTGTCAGCTGGCCTTGTCTTCACGAGCGGCGCCATCACGACCGGGTCAAGGTTTAGGGTCGTGACAAGTTGGTATCAGAGCCTAGGTTACATAGGTCTCACGAGTCATGAGCAGGTTTAGTAGAGTCTCGCGGATCGGTACGGAGACGTCTGTATTTATCCTCGAGAGGCTGCAGAACCTTTAGGAAAACTCCATATTCTTGACATTCTTATCATGCGTCCTTGATTCAGCTTGAAATATAACCCTTTGAACTCCTTCCACGCATTCTTATGCGCGAACAAGCGCTCAGTATCAGATGTGCATCGATGGCTTGTGATTCCCTAATCGAGGGGCGAGATGTGATCTCTGTGTGTTTGACGTTGGGACAGTCTGGAGGACTTGAGGCCGGATTTTTACCTATAGCTTGAGCACCGAGGTGCTGATTATGTGAGCCGTGTTTTTGAACTTATATACTCAGTAGTGCCCCTATTAGTAGAAGTGATGGCTGGATGGCTATGCGATGAGTATGTTATGACTACGAGATGTGATCATATGATTTGGAAGAACCGAGAAGGGTCTGCTGGAGCATTGAAGAACTATTAGGTGCTTGATTTCCATCTTGATTCCAGGTATAGCCCCGAGTTATGGGTGTGTGAAGAACCTTTTCATGTTTCCTAGTTGGGAGTGAAGTAAATTTCATGTTGTGGTATGAGTTCAGACTCAGGAAGATCAAGCGACTGCGTAATGTTTATGACGGTGGAAGGTATATAGAAATGTTAGTTTGAGGCAAAACAGGTGGGTTATCTCATGCGGAGTGTTCTGAAGTTGTGTGATCCTTATGTTGTCTGTTAGAAGATCTCATTTACAAGTGAAATATATGTGTTGAAATTTAATTTTGGGTCGATTAAGAGAGTGGGTTTAACTGTTGCGAGAGTGAATACGAGATTTGCGGAAGATTTAAAGTACTAGATGGTCTGTGTTTCACGAGTTGATGAAGGATTGAGTTTAATCTCACTATGGTATTATGGCAGCAATAGAGTATATGCATTATGAGTTACTGTGTGTGTTTTGGCCTATGACTTCGAGCCAAGTGGAGGAGTCTGCTATTGAGTTGTTGATTGCACGGTTAAGTGCTAGGTTGGTTCCAGTTTGAGGCGTACTGGTGAATCAGTTATGGCCTACGGAGATTGAGACCGAGGATGGCTTGAGTAAAAATTCTTGGCAAAGGTTATAGTATGCTTCATAGGTGTATGAGAATTCACGGAATGTCTTGATTTGTTGTTGGTAAGGAATGCTCGGTGCATAGAGCAGGAAGTTGCTTGGTTGTATTGGGATGAGGTTACATTCTGTGGTGTCGGAGTGCTAATGAGGCACGGGTTGTTCGGTTCATTTGATTAGGATAATTGAAGCTTGAGTAGAGTGGATGACTCTAGAGAATGGTTCTAATGCGTTCAAGGTTTTACATGTAATAATTGGAGATTTTCAGGTGTATAATTTGGCTAGAAACTGAGGTTTGCATTGGAGGGTGTCAAGACTTGTGTCATTTCTATATCAATTAGGGATTCTTATATCGGTATTAGGAAGGTAATGGTTCCACATTCGCAAGAAGTCTCTTCGGGGTAGGTATTTTGAACATGGTGACTTTGGGAATATTTAAGAGAGTATCCAGCAGCTTATTAGCCTGGGACGGTGTGGTTTTATTTTTGGGTCTCGTGTGGCGAGTCTGGGTTGAGGAACTGTGGTGTTATGGCAAGCAGAAGTATCAAGTTAAAGGTAAATTAGAAGGAAACTCGGATAGATGGGATAGCTTGGTAGTAGGCCGAATCGGTATGGAGGATATGATTAGTTCTTTGGATGCTTATGAGGTAATGAGTTTATACAGGTGTTTCGCGACAATGCTCTTGGGTCTTAATGGCCTGCGTAGCCTGGTTGAGTCAGAAGGATTCAGTCCTGACGGTTTAGTTTTGTGCAAGTGGAATACAGAGAGTTGTTGATGGTTTCTACCACGGTTAGAGGTGTATATTTTCGGCGAGCGTGAGAAGCGTAGGATGTGTAGTGATTTTTCTTCTAGGTGGGATCAATGGAAAGTTCTCGACTAGTTGAGTACGTAGATGTTTGTGGCTCGGAAGGGATATGAAATTCTCATGTTATTTTAGGATGGTTTGGTATATGCGGTATGTGTGGAGGATTGAAATCTGCGTGTGTGAGGTAATGGTTCAGTTCTGAACGGAAGGTCATAAAATTCTTAGGCAGCACGGGCAGTTCCAGATAATTAGAGAAATGAGCTTCAGATGATTAGGGGAATGATCTTCAGATGATTAAGGAAATGGTATTGCTAATTGAGGTGATTTGACGAGGGTATATGTTTCAGAAAAAGTCAATGTGATTAAGTCGAGGGTACTTCGGTAGTATTGCGGCACTTTCTTGTTGGATCGACTGCTGATATTCGGATTTGCTTAGTAGCACAGAAGGATCATAAGAGTATCTCTCATGGGAATGATTGGGTATTAGAGGTGTGTTGTATACTCGGACGGTGGAATTGGAATCGGATATGGTGATTTGTGTGCTATATTGAGTTGGAGACTGGGAGTTCTCATATTCAGGCTATGCTGTGGTTGTGGGTCATGTGTATCGGCACTGTTTAGTGACTATCGGGGTTTGGAGACCCGAGGGGATCTTTTGCTGCTCGGTATGCTAGACTTTGGATGTGATTTTGGGTATGGATCGGTTGTCTCAGTGTTGTGTCATTCTGAGCTATTGCGCTAAGGCAGCGATGTTGGTGATGCCGGGAACGCCATGGATTCAGTGGCGAGGTTCGACGGATTATGTTCTTAGTAGGTTGGTTTTATATTCCGAAGACCCAGCAGATGGCTGGGAAGGATTATTTTTCTTATTTGGGCTTTCGTGATGGATGTCAGTGTAGAGACTCCTACCATTGATTCAGTTCCGGTGGTGAGGGACTTTTCGGATGTGTTCTTGTGGCCGGGCATGTCACCGGGCAACGCTGTTGATTTCGGTATTGATTTGATGCCGGGCACCGTATCATATGGCACCGGCAGAGTTAAAGGAGTTGAGGGAGCAGCTTCAGGGTTTCTTTGATGAGGGGTCCATTGGCAGGCCAATGTGGATGTGTGTTCTAACTTGAGTCGACTGGGTTGGCTCCGAGTTGTATTGCTGAGGGATGTGTGATTCGATTGTTATTGAGCCTACTGTGTTCTGAGGAGGCATATGAGTTACTTTTCCGTGTTGCGGGGCATTTGAATTTGTTGGTTATAGGCATATGCAGTGCGGTGTTATTGGGGTCTCTCAGAGGAGCTCGAGCGGGAGGAATATTGGATATTGTTCGGCGGATGGCGTATCGGTTATATCCTTTTGGGTTGAGTAGTGTTATGTATTTGCTTCACTATGGCCATAATGATTTGATTTGGTTCCACACATCAAATTGCGCGTGGTTGTCGATTTTGAGCATAATGACTTGAGGTGTTTCATGTGGACCAGTGTTTGGATAGGGTCGCGCATTGCAGAGAAGTTATGTGGAGGTATGACCCTTCGGGTTAGATTCGCGTATTCTGTTTCTACGACGTGTGATGGGTTCTCAGCATTTGTTGTGGTGGTACTGGTGAGTTGGTGGTACAACCCTTTCGTTCGAGTCGTCTTCATGATTGGAGTACATTCAGATTGTTGTTTATTGGTGCATGGATTGCACGAGTTGTGGCTTTAGATTGTATTGATATGTCATGTCACCAGAGTAGTGGTGTTGGATTAGATGAGATCGTCGGGATCTGAAATGAGTACAAACTGATTCGATTGTTGGAAGGATAATATTGAGATTTGGCTCAGAAATTTGCTATGGTCTTTGCCAACAGAGAAGTGGCTTCATGAATGGTTGATCTGAGAAATGGTTATGGCTTATTGCGTGTTTCATTTATTATTGGCGGTATATGAAAGTGACGGAATGAGACTTTAGTTGATAGAGGTTTTCTATCGATATTCGATTGTTATGTGCAGCTGCTATGATTAGAAGTTATCGCTACCAGTGTTTGAGTTATATGGTATATCATGTAATTGCACCTAAGGTTATAGATATGGTTTGTTACAGCTTGTTCGGACTTATTCACATTATAAATGTGAGATTTTGATCGTATTGAAGATTTCAAAAGTGGAAATGTGGTTCTAAGGTTTAAGGGCTAGGTTGGATTGTGAAATTTCAGTTATATCGTATTATCGTACCTATGTGATATAGGGTGACGTGGGATCACCCTCGGGTATATAAATGGTAAGGTTATTCGGCGATTGGTTGGCTTTTAGAACAACTCTCGGCACGTTCGAGGACGAACGTATGTTTAAGTGGGGGAGGATGTAACGACCCGACCGGTCATTTTGAGCTTTTGCACTTTGCTCGCCAGTTCTCGAGCATGACTTGCCCCGTGTAGTGTATTATGACTTATGTAAATCGTTGGCTTTGGTTTGCAGGATGATCAGAATGAATTTGGAAGAACAGTTCTCAGTTTGAAGCTTGAAATTTGAAAGGTTTTACCAATATTTGACTTGTTTGTATATGATCTCGGATCGGAATTTTTATGATTTGGTTAGCTCCGCTAGGTGATTTGGGACTTAGGAGCGTGATCGGAATGCATTTTTGAAGCCCGTGGAAGGTTTAGGCTTGAATTGGCGAGATTGAGATTTTGGCGATCTCTGGTTGGTAGGCGAGATTTTGATATAGGGGTCGGAGTGGAATTCCGAGAGTGGCAGTAGCTTCAATGTGTCATTTGGGATGTGTGTGCAAAATTTCAGATTTTTCGGACGTGGTTTGGTTGGGTTTTTGATCAAAAGCGGAATTCGGAAGATTTTAGAAAGTTTGGCTTCAATCCGATGTGTTTTGGGTTATTTGATGTTGTTTGAGGTGTTTTGATGATTGGAACAAGTTTGAATAAGGTATTAGAATATGTTTGTGCTTTTGGTTGAGGTCCCGAGGGCTTCGGGGTGATTTCGGATGGTTAACGGGGAAGTTTGGGTTTTGTTGCAGCTGCTATATTTGCTACTTCTGGTATTTTCGCACCTGCGGATTTGGGGACCGCAGGTGCGGCGCCGCATAAGCGGAGTTTTAGTCGCAGAAGCGGTAAAGGAAGAGAAGTGCAGGAGCCGCAGATGCGGTTGGCTGACCGCACCTGCGATGGCGCAGGTGCGGCTACGTGGTCGCAGATGCGATTTTTGGATTTTAAGTGAAAGCCGCAGAAGCTGCAATTTGACCGCAAATGCGGTACCGCAGGTGCGGTGGATTGACCGCAAATGCGGGGCCTGGTGTCATAAGTGAAATCCGCAGAAGCGGATGTTTTTCCGCAGAAGCGGAAGCGCAGATGCACTTATGGGATCGCAGGTGCGAAAGTGCTGGGCAGAATGTATAAAAATGCCCCTTCGCGATTTTCAGTATTTTGTTCACCATTTTTTGCGATTTTGGAGCTCCAGGCTGTGATTTCAAGAGGGGATCAAGTGTGTCCACAGAGGTAAGATACTTGGACTTTATACCTTGTGTTTATGGTGATTATATCATTGTTTAATCATGAAAATTTATGGAAAATTAGAGGAAGAGTTGGGAATTTAGGGCTTGAAATTGGAGAGTGAATTTTAGAATTTGAGTGACCATATGAGGTCGGATTTTGGTAAATTTGTTATGTATGAACTCGTGAGAGAATGAGGATTCCATTGATGTTAATTTTATCGGATTCCGAGATGTGGGCCTGGGGGTCGAATTTTGGTAATTTCGAGATTTGTGCTAATTGTTGATTATTTTCGCCTGGGCTTCATTCCCTTAGCCTATTTTGACGTCCTCGTTCTGATTTTGGATAGATTCGACGCGCGTGGAGGCCGATTCGAGGGGCAAAGGCGTCACGAGCTAGAGATTTAGCCGATTCGAGGTGAGTAGTGATTGTAAATGATGTTCTGAGGGTTTGAAACCCCGGATTGCACATCGTAGTGCTATATTGAGGTGAGTCACACGCTTGATGATGAGCGTGGGGTCGTGCACTAGTGGGGATTGTGACTTGGTCCGTCTCGATTGATGATTTTTCCGCGTATTTGACTGATATCTAATTTGCTATCATTATTATTTGGGCTGAATGCCATATTTGGGCTTCGTGCCAATTATTTGAACCCTTCGGGGATTTTTGTTGATATTTCCTCACTGTTTTGACTTTATACTTGAACCCAGTCATGTTATTTTCCACTGTTTTCAAAATTCAGCCATGCTCACTCAATTTTAATACTCAAATGATATTTAAATGATGTTTTAGGCTTAGAAACACTGTTTTACTGTTGCCTGAGAGGCTTATGTGATTTTGACTGAGTAAGGCCGAGGGCATGTGTTGTGAGGATATCTTTTGGGTTGAGCTGCACGCCGCAGCGGTGATACACTGATTTTGATTATGAGGCTGAGGGCCTGAGATTGTACGCCACGAGGTGTCCTGATATTGATATGAGGCCGAGAGCCTATTTATGATGCCACGAGATGGCTTGATATTGAGTTTGGACCGTAAGGGACCCCTCTAGGAGTCTGCACACCCCCAGTGAGCGCGGGTACCCATTGTGATGTGAGATATAGCCCGAGGGGCTGGTATTATTGTATGTGATTGCCCGAGGGGCTGGTATTGATCTGAGATATTGTCCGAGGGGCAGAGTCGTTGAGTAATAGCCCGAGGGGTGAACCTTTATATGTTTATCTGTTTAATTACCTGTCATTTACCTGTTTAGTTGTGTAATTGTGCCCGAGGGGCGGATTCTTGATGAGTGGTGATTTTACCACTCATTCTAGCCTCTTTTCCTTAGCTTTTATGTTCTTTTAATTATAAAATGAGGTTGTTTATGGTGGTTGTTGTCAAATTTTCAGGTAAATGATGCTACGAAGTGATTGGGATTGAATTGAAGTGGAATTTAGCAAAAGAGAGTGAAATTATGCAAAACTTCCAGTGATTCCGCTTCTGCGGAAGTTTGGTCGCAGAAGCGACCCCGCCCCTGCGTAATTTCGACCGCTTCTGCGGTGTATGCCTGGATTAGGATTTTTGCTTCTGCGGAGGAAAAGGCGGAGAAGCGATCACGCTTCTGCGAAGAAAAGAACCGCATCTGCGGTGACAGCGCAATTGACCAATGCCGCTTCTGCGATAAGAGTTCCGCTTATGCGGAGCCGCACCCGCGATGATTCTTCCGCAGGTGCGGAAATCGTGCATCAGACCTGGGCAGAATTGGCATTTGACAAGTCTTCACCCCAAACCATTTTTATACTCGTCCAAACAGATATTTGAGGGATCCTCTTCAGATCTTTGGCATATCTTTGGCATATCTTCAGAGGTATTTAAGGTAGTTCTACATTGGGAACTAGATGCCAGTGAGGCTATGTGGGTTGAAGAAAAACAAAGTGCAAAAAGAATGAAAAATGTGAGTAGTGTTCAAGGAGGGTGAAGTCACTTGTACCCAAATGTTTATCCGACCCTTCCCTAAACCTACATTACAAGCTTAACAAGTCCTTATGGGACCTCCAACCGAATATTCTTGAATATGTGATGAATTAAAATAAGGGCAAGCTTATGGTATGAGATGTTGTAACACTTGAAGTTCTTTGTGAGAGTGTGTCTTTTTGTAAAATTCGTCCCTCATGTTGTATTGTAAATATAGTGAATTTGGGACTTTCTTTCTTGTGAGGACACATGAATTAGGAAGGATTGGTGAAATTGAGTAAAGTGAGCATATGTAGTGGACCAGTGCTTTTGAGTCACTTCTTGAGGCTTATTTTTATCACTTGATTATTTTGAAACTCCTGTGCACATTCTTGAAGTTGTTTTTTTTCCTTTATGAGGGGGTCATTCGGGAAAAGATACACATACTTGAGCCTAATTGTTAGTACCAACCAAATCCATAAGTATGGTGCTTATATTGGAGAATGTGATTTGTACATAATATCAATACCACTTGTGTTTTAAATGGTGAATCCTCATTGAAGTGTTGGTTTTGATTTGCTTGAGGACAAGCAAAAGCTTTAAGTTGGGGGTGTTGATGAGTGGTGATTTTACCACTCATTCTAGCCTCTTTTCCTTAGCTTTTATGTCCTTTTAATTATAAAATGAGGTTGTTTATGGTGGTTGTTGTCAGATTTTCAGGTAAATGATGCTACGAAGTGATTGGGATTGAATTGAAGTGGAATTTAGCAAAAGAGAGTGAAATTATGCAAAACTTCCAGTGATTCCGCTTCTGCGGAAGTTTGGTCGCAGAAGCGACCCCGCCCCTGCGTAATTTCGACCGCTTCTGCGGTGTATGCCTGGATTGGGATTTTCGCTTCTGCGGAGGAAAAGGCGCAGAAGCGATCACGCTTCTGCGAAGAAAAGAACCACATCTGCGGTGACAGTGCAATTGACCAACGCCGCTTCTGCGATGAGAGTTCCGCTTATGCGGAGCTGCACCTGCGATGATTCTTCCGCAGGTGCGGAAATCGTGCATCAGACCTAGGCAGAATTGGCATTTCACAAGTCTTCACCCCAAACCATTTTTATACTCGTCCTAACAGATATTTGAGGGATCCTCTTCAGATCTTTGGCATATCTTTGGCATATCTTTGGGTTCATAGAGTTAGAGAGAACAAGTATTGAAGCTAGGGTTTTGCACACACACTTGGGTTTTGAAGATTGAAGCTTGTGGTTAAGATTTCTTACCCATTTATGTTTATTTCTTCATTTCCTTGCTTTGTATTGAATATTTAAGTGTGTAGTATTTTTTTCCAACACTTGAATCTTGTTTATGGAAATATTCATATTTAAAGTGTAGATTAAATACCTTGTTGTGCTTATGTATTGAATGATTTTTATTCTTTTATGAAGTGAGTTATTGTTATTTTAATTATTCTTGTTCTTTAATGTTTTCAAAGGGATTAGCTAACCCTAGGACTCGCCCATTAACTCCGAATTAATTTTGGAAAAGATAATTTGGGGTTGGGAAAGATTAATTAACAAGAACTTGAGGCGTTAACCCTCATTTTGTAGATTCTACCTAGGGATAGGATTGAACTACTTGTAGCCATTCCGGGTGTGCTTAATCTTCTAATTGTTTTAGGATAATTCAATTAGGAAGTCTTGTTAGTCTTCGGAAGAAGCTAATTAAAAATTATTATCCGTGGCTAATTAACATAAACTCGCTCATATTTGTAAAATCGTGAAATACATTGGATCGTTACTTGAGTGTAATTTCCGATGTAACCATACTTGTAGCCATTGATCATTTTGCTTGCTTTCTGGGTTAGTTTACATTTCCGCATTTAGATATAAATATTTTTAAAATCAAATTCTTAGTGTTTGGCATTGCGCGATAAGCGATAATTTTCTTACATTCCTAATCGCCTACACATTGTTCTCTGTGGGATTCGACCCCGACTCATAGTTGGGTAAATTATATTGCATGCGACCGTGTCTATTACTTTTTAGTAGTGGATTTGGACGTCATCAATTCTCTATGCTTATCTGTTCTAGTTGTTTTGCATTCAATTGCTTAACTGTTGAAAAGCCATTTTTGAAGAAGTTTTAAAGTAAGAGATGCTTTAAGAGATTTCACAGCTTCATTGCTTTCTTACTGGTTTTGTACTACTTCTATACAACATGTTGATGCACTTCTCGTGATTTCTTATCACTCAGTCTTTATTTATGATTATTACTCACTGAGTCGGAGTACTCACTTTACTCCCTGCACCTTGTGTGCAGATTCAGGTATTTTCTGAACCCGGTAGCGGGTATTGGTTGATCGGAGGCAGAGTCATCGTAGTTTAGCAAGGTAGCTGCCGGCGTTCGCAGCATTGCTTTTCTCCCTCTTTATTCTATTAGTCTATACTTAGTACATTTCAGACTTCGTCAGTTGTATTTAGACCTTAGTAGATGCTCATGACTAGTGACACCCCGGTTTGGGCGTGTTTGGGTTGTACTTCCGCACTGTTATGATATTATCTGCTACTTAGTATTATTAAATCATGTTTTAGCCTGTTTTATTATTGTTTAGCTGTTTAACTTCGAATTGGAAATGTGTCGGCTGGCCTTGTCTTCATGAGAAGCGCCATCACGACCAGGTCTGGGTCAAAATCACATGTAATCTAGACAACTAGTATAAACGGGATTTCACCGATTACTTCTTGAAGTGTGAACAAAGCTCCTCTATCATGCGAGCCTCCAATTCCGCAGCAATTCGATGAAATCTCCATCACCCGCACGATCATGATCTCCGATCGTTCCACGGTCTTCTACTGGTATACCCAAATAATATCCGAAAATAGTAATTTCGTGGGGGCAAAATTTTCTAGGAAAAAGGGGCTGAAATTCGGTCACCATGTACTACTCCTTGTAGGTAGAAAACCTTATGTATTTATAGCACAAGTTTTAAGGGTTAAAACCCTTTTCCAAAACCTGTTGGGTTTTCTTTTCCACCAGAAAAAGAATTCCTTTATTTCATATTATTTTGGCACAGTAGGGACCACATAATTTAATTAACAAGGCTTCCAATTATGGAATTAATTTCTAATTTTCGAAATTAATATCTACCATAATTAATTACGAATTATTCCACTAAAAATTCGTAATTGCACTCCTTATTCAATTTCGAAATTCATCCATTAAATCTTATTTAACTCCCCATGTTAAGATTCAGATATTAATCAATCAAATTAAATTACTGACGATTTAATTTATTGATTATTTCCTTTAGACTTTCGCTTAACTTATTTCATGTGTCGGATACAAAATCCACCGGCCGGGTTTACACATAAAAACTTATAAGCTTTCATAAAGGTGTATCATCAATCTCTAACCGAGACATAGATTCCATCAACTAACTATTACTTCGCCAATGTACATTATTATTATTATTATCCAATTTACTAGGCATATTGACTCACGAAAGAATCTCGCCTTTTAATAAATTAAAACAATAATAATATACACAGCTAATAATAATTATATCAAGATTAAGAGTATAAGTACATTTAACGGCTAGAGAGTTTATTTTATTAAGTCAGTATAAAATGCTTATCTCTACTTGGTCCGTTCAATACATACAAAATGTACTAGCACAAGAAGTTGGAATTAAACCATTCCCATAATCAAGATAAATAATATTTAATCTTGTGCTACAATCATTCCTGATGGTTTGTCCAATTACATCATTAGATTGTGAACTCAAACTTTATACTTATAAGAACCGATGATTTATCTTCCGTGTATAAGCTAAACTCTATACACTAAATCATCTACTATATAAGCAAAGGACACAGACTAATATATGATCTATTTAAAACTTTATTAAAACTGAATAAACAATTATTTCATAATAAATACTATATCTAAACCAAACTCATGGTTAATAGTATATATCTTTAACATGATGGACAATGTAAAGATGGATCCAGATTTTGAACATAACAAAATCCTCACTCTGCTATAATGTTCATTGTTTACACAAGTAACAAAAAGGGAGTTGCTGTTAAACTAATCCATGTTTATTAAGTACAGATAGCTCTATAAAATAACAATATCAGCTGTCCTTATGCATATGCATGTATTGTATAGAGCTTAGTGTTTGACCAATTTAAAACAAGGTTGAGAACAAGTCTTAGCAGATTATGAAAGCTTGACTTTGGGAATTACATCTTAGTCAACTTATCATTAGTTAAGTAATAATCAAGTTAAACTTTTTTAAAACAAGTTGATAACAAGTTTTAGCAGATTCTAATAGCTTGACTTTGGGAATTACATCATAGTCAAAAGAAGAAATACAGTTGGTCATTTATGCATCTGCAAGTTACAATATGACCGGTCTACAGTTGCCTCTAATAACTCATTTATTTTATATACCAATTTGCCCTGTCTGTATACTCATGCTAAGGAGTGAATTACTCAAATAGTCACTCAACTATCCGAAATTACCTACTAAAGTCATCTTTAGCACTCAACTATGTCTACAACAACAATAACGACGACCCAGTGAAATCCCAATAGTGGGGTCTGAAGAGGGTAGTATATACGCAGACCTTACCCCTACCCCGAGGGGGCACTCAACTATACCTATAGCACTCAAAAGATCAACTAAATTTCTCAAACTTTTGATTGCCAAATACATATTCTACCCTCTACACTACTTGTCTTTTTTTTTTTTAAAACTTTTTAATATTAATTTTCTCTTTTTAATTTATATTATGAACTTATCTATAGAATAAAAGAAAAATTATTGAGTGACCTTCTAAGTGCTATAGGCAAAGTTAAGTGACTTTTCTGTTAGTCTAGGGGTGGCAAAATGGTTAAAAGAAAATAGTTAACCACCCATATTATTCACTAAAAAATGGGTTGGATAATGAACTTTTTAAAAACGGGTCAAATATGGATTAAAACCATATTTTCCATTTAGAAAATGGATAACCAATTGATGACCAATGTGTTACAC
The DNA here is from genome assembly GCF_001879085.1 of Nicotiana attenuata. Lineage (NCBI taxonomy): Eukaryota > Viridiplantae > Streptophyta > Magnoliopsida > Solanales > Solanaceae > Nicotiana > Nicotiana attenuata. The sequence continues at coordinate 75,835 of NW_017671210.1, read as the reverse complement.
TTTTACATTTGAAAACCTCAAATTGGGGGTTCCTCAAGTTGGCAAGATTAGGAATTCTCCCAAAAGTAATCATATTCATGAAGCCATGTATAATATGGTTACCCATATTATCCGCCGATTATCCCTTTTTTATCTGTGTTAAATATGGGTCGGGTTGGATAATTTGTCCGTTTTTTATACCCGTTTTCGACCCGTCCCATATCCAATCCGCCCCGCCCGTTTGCCACCCCTATCTGTTACAATCGAAAGAAAGATGACTCTACTAGATAATTTGAGATTGTTGAGTAACCATTTAATTAATGGACTCCGTACTAAGCTGTGTAGCTTGATAGCCTCCTCTATATATTCTCAAGAGTTTAGAGACAAAAACACCACCAAATTTGTTATGCTTTTGCATTCGCATATGGATTCAGCATTGTTCTCCTCCTATCACTCAGTAACTAGTAAATTTTCCCTTGTATTCTTCATTACAAGTTTTCTTTGTATTTCTGTGGCATTGTGTCATGGCAATGACACAGACCAACAAGCACTACTTGCATTCAGGAGAGCAATAAAGGATCCTTTTGGATATATGAAACCATGGAATGTATCCACAAACTTTTGCCAGTGGCCTGGTATCACTTGTGGACGTAAACACATGAGAGTCGTTCAACTAAACCTCGCGAACCAAAATCTAGATGGTCCCTTGTCGCCCTTTATTGGCAACATGAGTTTTCTCAGGTCTCTATACCTGTCAAACAATAGCTTCCGTGGTGAAATCCCCTCGGAGATAGGTCGTTTGAGAAGGCTACAACGATTGAATCTTGGTAACAACACATTTCATGGTGATATTCCCTCAAATTTATCAAGGTGCTCAAATCTTGTATCTCTTCTCCTTGGAGGTAACAAGTTAGTCGGAAGTCTTCCTCCGGAGCTAGGCTCATTGTCCAAACTCGAATACTTGTTACTCACTCGAAACAACTTGACAGGTGAAATCCCTTCTTCTTTTGGAAACTTAACTTCATTGAAAGGATTCTATGCACCATTGAATAATCTTCATGGGAAAATCCCTGACTCACTCGGGCAGCTAAAGAACTTAAAATTTTTAGGAATAGCTGCAAACAATTTGATAGGTACCATCCCTTATGCAATCTTCAACATCTCTTCCATGACAACATTTGATGTTGGAATAAACCAAATCCAAGGTACTCTTCCTTCAAGTTTGGGAATCACCCTCCCCAATCTTGAACTATTTATAATTGGTGGGAACAATATTTCTGGATTAATACCATCTTCATTGTCCAATTCATCAAAGTTAGTGTATTTTCTTGCGGGAGGTAATCAACTTACAGGAAGTGTACCAAGTCTTGAAAACCTGAATGAGCTTCAACAGTTAACCATTCCAGGGAATTATCTTGGAACTGGAGAACCAAATGATTTAAGTTTCATATCCTCTCTGACGAACGCATCTAGTTTCAGAATTTTGGAGATGCAGTTCAATAGTTTTGGAGGAATTCTGCCTGTATCCTTCCGAAATCTCTCAACTGAGCTTCAGGTTGTGCAGTTGTCATACAACAAAATACGTGGTAACATACCGGCTGAGATTGGAAATTTCATCAACTTGGAAGAATTTCAGGTGAGGGAAAACTTACTCACTGGTACTATTCCTACAAGTTTTGGGAAGGTTAAGAAAATGCAGATTTTGGATTTGTCTCAGAATAGATTTTCTGGGAATATTCCATCATCTCTAGGAAATCTGAGTGTAGTAACCATCCTTCTTTTTCACGATAATGATCTTACGGGTGAGATACCAGCAAGTTTAGGAAATTGCAATAATTTGATTGAAATATATGCTGCTCAAAATAACATGTTAGGACAGATACCTAAGGAACTTTTTACTCTCTCTTCCTTAGTTGCTGTAGATATTTCTGAGAACCATCTAGATGGTTTCATTCCTCTCGAAGCTGGACATATGAGAAATCTCGAATATCTCAATGTTTCCGAGAACAACTTGACTGGAAAAATACCAAGTACCATTGGTAGCTGTGTGAGACTTGAAGTCTTAGACATGAAAGGAAACTCTTTTCAAGGAACTATTCCACCTTCATTTAGTTCTTTGAGAGGTCTCCATGTTTTAGACCTTTCTAGGAATAACTTGTCTGGTCAAGTACCAAATTACTTGGAAGATTTCAAGTTTCAACTCCTGAATTTGTCGTTCAATGGTTTCGAAGGAATGTTGCCTAATGAAGGCATCTTTAAGAATGCAAGTGCAATATCAGTAATTGGAAATCCAAAACTTTGTGGGGGTGTGCCTAACATGCATCTTCCAGAGTGCGACATCAAAAGATCAAAAAAATTTGGTTCGAGGTTTATCCTCAACATTGTAATGTCTATTGTCTTTGGTATACTAGGACTTACCATTCTAGTCATTTTACTATTTTTTTTCTTATTCAAGAAACCAAAAAAGGGGCCTGTTTTGAGCTCATTTGGCGAATCTCTCATAAATGTATCTTACCAAAATTTGCTTCAAGCTACTAATGGATTCTCTGAAGACAACTTGATTGGTGCTGGTAGCTATGGATCTGTGTATAAAGGAACTCTTGACGGAGGAATAGTCGTCGCAGTGAAAGTATTAAACCTCTCGCGGCATGGAGCTTCCAAAAGCTTTATGGCTGAATGTGATGTCTTGAGAAACATAAGACATCGGAATTTGGTCAAGGTTCTCACAGCTTGTTCGGGAATCGACTATCAAGGGAATGATTTCAAGGCATTGGTTTACGAGTTTATGGCTAATGGAAGCCTCGAAGACTGGTTGCATCTGAATCCAAGTGAAGATGCAAATCTGGCAGAATCAAAAAAGTTGAATATTCTTCAAAGGCTCAACATTGCTATTGATGTCGCTTCTGCAATCGATTATCTTCATCACCACTGTGAGACTCCGATAATTCACTGTGATCTCAAGCCAAGCAACATTCTTCTAGACGATAGATTGGTCGGTCATATTGGTGATTTTGGTTTGGCAAAATTCCTTCAACCAACTGCACAAAATTCTTCTGTTTCAGAAGGAAGCTCTAGTCTTATTAGAGGAACTATTGGTTACACTGCTCCAGGTAACTGTTTCTCTCATTCATTGTTTTTCTCTATAACAAGAAACTTGTTGCAAACTATTTACTTTTATAACATCAAGTCCTACTAAGTTATGTTCCTATTAAGAAACTAAAGTTCCTTATTTTGTTTTGTGAATTTTAGAATATGGGATGGGCAGCGAGCTATCGACTTGTGGTGATGTGTACAGCTTCGGAATCCTCTTGCTTGAAATGTTCATAGGAAAAAGGCCAACAGATGGAATGTTTAGCGATGGTTTAGACCTGCCGAGTTTTGCTAAGTATGCGTTGCTTAATGGAGCTACAGAAGTCATAGAACCATCCCTTATTTCCGGAAGTAATGAAGAGGATGGAGGTCAAAACACAAGTATGCACCAGAATGAGGAGTGTCTGGTTTCTATACTTCAAGTTGGGGTTGCTTGTTCTGCATATTCTGGAGCTGAAAGAATGAACATCACTGAAACTGTTTCCAAATTGTACTCTATCAGAGATGCTGCCATGTGACAAGGAGGTCACGGGTTCGAGCCGTGGAAACAGCCTCTTGTAGAAATGCAGGGTAAGGCTGCGTAAAATAGACCCTTGTGGTCGCCCTTCCCCGGACCCCACGCATAGCGGGAGCTTAGTGCACCCGGCTGCCACTACTCTATCAGAGATGCTCTTCTGAAATCAGAAAAAAATTCAGGAGCATGCTGAAAACATCTTTTCTTTTCTAGTTATAAGTTAACTGTGTCTTTGTTGTTGTTACCAATGAGTATAATAAGTTTCTTCTTCAGTACTTAGGCTATTCATCACCTGATTACATGATGTTAGAACTACAGAATATCTTGTAATAAGTATAAGCAGAATCAAAATCAGATTGTATAAAGACAAGAAGGAAACTTTTATTGAAGCTGAGATTTCACAAGGTGGAAAATTGTTTTGGTTCTCATTACAATTTTCAAAAAGGAATAATAATCTACAAGCAGTGGAAAAAATTTAAGCAACTATTTAGCAGTACTGTTATTTCATATTTCATTTCCACTGGTTTGCAACAATGTCAGCAAGATCAACCACCCTCTGTGAGTAACCCCATTCATTGTCATACCAAGCAATAACCTTAACCATGTCATCTCCCATGACCATAGTAAGTGAAGCATCAACAGTTGATGACACATCACTGCACCGGAAGTCGACCGACACGAGTGGTTCATCGCAGACATCGAGAATGCCCTTGAGCTCCTTGTCAGCAGCCTCCCTAAATGCAGCATTCACTTCCTCAGCAAATGTCTTCTTGGTGACTTGAACGACAAGGTCCACAACCGAGACGTTAGGGGTTGGCACACGGAGGGCAATGCCGTTGAGCTTCCCCTTAAGGCTTGGGAGGACAAGGGCCACGGCCTTAGCAGCACCAGTTGAGGTTGGAACTATGTTGAGGGCTGCAGCTCGTGCACGTCTAAGGTCCCTGTGGCTAGCATCAAGAAGCCTTTGGTCACCAGTGTAAGAGTGAGTAGTTGTCATTGTTCCCTTGATAATGCCTATGCAAGAAAAAATATTAGTTTATGAATTTAAGTTATATGCATTGACAGTAAAGAACAGTTATGCTCGTGTATAACTAGATAAAGATGTATTACCGAATTTTTGGTCAAGAACCTTGACAAAAGGAGCAAGGCAGTTGGTGGTGCAAGAGGCATTGCTGATGATAGGTTCATCAGGGTTGTAGAGATCAGCATTGACACCAACAACATATGTGGGGATGTCACCTTTTCCGGGAGCGGTGATGAGCACCTTCTTGGCTCCGGCCTGGATGTGTTTTCCGGCACCTTCTCTGTCGACAAACACTCCGGTACCTTCTATCACCAAATCAATCCCAAGATCTCTGAACAAATTACACAAACATTTTGAACATTAGTAGCTGTTAGAGGTTGAAGGGGAGCCTTGGCGTAACTGCTAAAGTTGCTGCCATGTGACCAGAAAGTCACGGGTTCAAGTCGTGGAAACATCCTTTTACAGAAATGCAGGGTAAGGCTGCGTACAATAGACCCTTGTGGTCCGGTCCTTTCCCGGACCTAGTGCATAGAAGGAGGTTAGTACACCGGGATGCCTTTTAGTAGCTGTTAGAAGTTGACTAGATATCACAAGCTAGTATTATATACTAGATAGCACATGAGCTAACTTAAACATGTTATCATGATTCATTACTAGCTACTCACTGTTGGACATTGTTAAAACTTATAACTATTGTTTCATATTTTTGTTTTTTTTTTCTCACCATAATAACAAATTCACTTGCAATGCTGGTGTTGTTCTTGGACCACACATACTACACTAATCACACTAAAAACAAGTGCAGGGGCAGAGTTAGAGTGGCGGGAGCGGGTTCAACCGAACCCAGTAGTTTTGGTTCGAACCTTGTATTTGTCTTAGCAAAATCTATTGCATATGTATAAATTATGAATTTAGAATCCAGTAACTTAAATATAAACTTGAAATATTAGCTAGCGCCTCTGAACAAGTGAATTGTTATTTTGATAATTCAAAGTCTTGTACATTGAAAGTATAATGAATTGTTTACACTATCCATACTAAAAAACCAATTATAGATGACAACAAATAATAAGGTAAATCTTTTTAACTTGAGAAAAGAGGATAACTAACTTACTGTAGCCGGTTAAGATATAAATTTCCTTACACTATATATGAATACAACTTAAATCCTTTATTTACATGTTAGAATGAAAGAACTTACCCCCAGGGGAGGTTGACGGGGTTGCGGTCGGAGACGACTTGGATGACTTTTCCGTCGACGGAGATGCCGTCAGTGCCGACGGGCTTGACGTCAGCATCAAAGATGCCAAGGGTGGAGTCATATTTGAGAAGGTGAGAGGCTTGCTTGACACCACCAGTGTCATTGATGGCAATGACATCAAGAGGAGAGTCTTTCCTACCATGCCAACACCTCAAGAAATTCCTTCCAATTCTTCCAAATCCATTGATGGCCACTTTCAACTTGGCCTCCACTACTCCCCTCTTGTTGTTCCCTCCTCCAATCTGCATTTTTATAAAATCCAATTACATTGTAATTACCACAAGAAATATCTTAGCACTTCACAATCTAAGGTAAATGATTTTTTTTTTATTTTTTTTAAATATTGACAATAACTGTTGCAAGTGCAATTTAGATGTTATACAATGTTATCATTAATTCAATGTTCTAAATTCTCTTTAAGAATAGCAGGTGTCTGATCTTCCTTCAAACTTATGCAATTACCAATTTAAATGAAGATCCTTGTGTGGGACTACTTCTTTTTCTTTTCTCTAACGATCATTTTCTAACTTATGCAATCAAATCTTCCTATACTAAAGAGGGACGGAAATTATACACAATGAAAAAGTGAATCAACATCCAACATAAAAAAAGAAGCACAGACTACGACAAGAACAGAGCGCGAGTCTTGATCACAATAGACATGAAGGATACATATTCTTATTTTCTTCTGCTTTCTCTTTTTTATTGGATTTAAGTAATATATACTGAGTTACATTATCAGTATAGTTTAACTTGTGACAGTAGATTCGGTACTGTATTTGACTTACTGGAGAGTTAAAAAAAACTTTTGAAGAAAAAAGTATTCCAAAGAAGATGACAAAAGATGATTTTAAGTGGAGTAAGTTTTCCATATTTTAATACAGTATTAAGACGGTTAATAAAGAGGTTAGTGTCAATTCCAATATTAAGCATTGGTTAGCTAAAATTCACTATTAATTTTTCAAAAAGTCTTGGTAAATGAATTAAGGGTAAAAATTGCATTCCTTTTGATATGCTAAAAGTTACAAGTAAAAATGAAAATGTATTATTATAATGCTAGACAAATAAAAGTGAGCAGAGGAAATACTTGTAACTATCTTACAAATAACTGATCTGACATCTTTATGCTTGAACAAGCTATTAGACTCAATCATTCAAAGATGAAAATACAATAATAGTACTCACAACAGAGGTTTGAAAGGCAACAACAGAGAGCAAGTCATCGTTCGTTTTCCTTCCAAATGGAATAGCTGATGAGGTACGCAGCCCTGAGAATTCAGAGAATCCTCTGTTGCTGACCTGCATTCTCATCAATACAACAAACAAGAACTCAACAAAAATGTTACATTTGGTTAAGTTAATAACAAGAAAAAAGGATAATATTAATTATATGAGTGAGTGAAAGAGGAACCTGAAGAGAAGAGTTGGCTACTGAGAGAGCAGCCGAAGCCATTGTTCTTTTTAGAAATGCAGCAGAAGAATGTGGTATTTGGTGTGGAAGTTTAAGAAATATGGAAGGTATAAGGTGATGAGTAGGACAAAATGGATGGAGGGAAGAAAATGGATGAGATTATGGATGATAACTAGATAGATAGCCTCTCACTCATTGTATGGCTGTGGTTGCCTACTTGCATGTTCTCTTTTTTCCTTATGTGCTAGACCTTTTGTATTTTCAAGTATCCGGAATCCAGTGGTCCGACTAATCTAGATTCGTATATTTTTTTCACCTTCTTTAATCAACGAGTTTAATTTCTTGAGCCGAGGGTCTATCGAAAATAACGTCTCTACCTTCTCAAAGTAGAGGTAAGGGTTGCATACACATTGCCCTTCTCAGATTTGTGAAATTACACTGGTTCGTTGTTATTGCTGTTGTTGTAATAAGCTTAACTTCTATACACCAAAAGCGTAAACAACTTTAAACTATTACTTAAAAGAGAGTTGCTAGTAATTGCCTATAATAAGTGAAATTAGTAGCATGAAGAATAAGGCAAATAATTAACCTACTAGGACAAGCCAAATTATATTAATTGTGTAAAAGTTCTTGTCACGTTTACTGCATATAATTAAACCCTTAATATATTCAGGGTAGTTTCTATTTTTAGAAATTAGTATTATTATACTTCTGTTTTATTTTAGCTGAATTTTATGCTATATCTTGTGAAGAGATCCCTTTTAATTTTGTTTTGAATGTCTATTAGACCAAATTTTAGAATGCCATCTAACATTAAGAACTCTGACTTCTACAAATAAAACTTGAAGATTTAAGAAACAATGTCAAAATATTCAAGATTTTATTTTTTATTTTTTTCGAAATATTAATTATACATAAAGAAATATTGATATGTCGTATGAAATCTAATTTCAGAATCTTCTTGTTTGACTCTCGAAAGTGAAATATGATTATCATGTTATTTCATGTACAAACTGAACATTTGATACAAGCACAATTTTTCTATAAGTTTAATTTGTACGTTATTAAATTGTAATTCAAATTTATAGTTTTATGTGATCAATAAAAGAAAAATTCTTTTTCTTTTGTTGTCAAACAGTTATTTGTGTTATTTTATGTGCAATTTCTTTTCTTATTTTTCTTCTGTTAAATTTTAAAGGTCCATATAAATTGGTCAGGTCACAGTTATTGCTATCCATAAGAAATTGCCACCTTGTCACTGAAACTCCCTGCCATTGGACAGCCAATGACTAGATATACTTTGTCCATATCTGTTTTTATTTTTCGATTTTTCATCCGGCGTCCGATACGCGCATTGGAGCTCAACTATATTCAGATTCGCGCTGCATAGCGCCCCATTCGGGGAGAAGCGCTCCCTACCAAGAATTTTTTCATACCCAGAACTCGAACCCGAGACCTCTGGTTAAGGGAAGAACAGCCTCATTCGCTGCACCACATCCTTTGGTGGTTTTGTCCATATCTATCTTAATTACCTCATCAAAAGAATGTATTTCTTCACCTTTGGTCCCAATGATATTTTGTAAGGACTTCAAAGGGGCCAATGTTATTAAAAAATTGCAATAAATATCAACCATATTGCACAAATTGAGAGTGAAATTAGTGACTTCAAAAAGTTTTCTTCCTTTATGTGATATCTACCCATATCCTTTGGTTTTAAAAAAATGTTACTACAATTTTTTCAATAATTTGTTCAATCTTTTTCTACTGTGGACGAGGGGCAAATTAAATTATTCTTTCCTCTCTTCTCCTCCTTGTTTACTCGGAAGTCTTAATTCTATGGTAAAAAATGTTTTATGAATAATTAACAATCAAAAAAATATTGTATAATAATTAAGCTCTTTATACATTCGCCATTTAATACTGTAATAGTATCTCAATCAAAGAGCTATAATATCCCGATCTAAGGAATATGCCATAACAAAGGGATGGTCCCTCTACGCATATCATTTGTTTTATTCCTCAATTTGGGTCTAGTTTCAAGAAATACATTATATAAATTGTCAAAGAAGATAATAAGTGTAAATGGTGTTTCTAAGTATAGTCAGACTTCTTTATTGCCAAAGAAGATTTGTATGTTATGTTATAATATATGTCCTCTATACCATCATCTTTAAGCAGATGTTTCGGGTTCGAGTCTCTGGGTATGGAATCGTCTTTGTTAGGAGCGCTTTACCCCCAATGTGGACTTCCCAGCGCGAATCCGGATTTAGTCGGGCCCCAATTTGGATACCGGACACGGGTGGGAAACCCAAAAAAGAATATGTCCTCTATAACAACACTTCACTATAACAGCCAAAAAATATCGGAATAAACAAGGTTGTCATAGAGAGGTTTGACTGCATATTATTGTAATATGAACTGCATTCCTCACGAACATATTATACAATGCTTCTCATATTATCTGTAGATGTATTTCTAGGTAATTTGAACTGCATTTCTCTCGATCAAATTATACAATTCTTCTCAATTTTCCTGACTAATTTACAAATGTGGTCCAGGACTTCTTCATTAGACCACTCTAATGAATGTAGCAATTCCAATTATGAGATAAAAGAAGCTACATTTGAACAACTACAATAAAATCAAAGGTTTTATGATGTTCTGGTAGTTTTTCTCGTCGGCCGCCACACCCCACTAGCAGTTCTGATAGTCTTTGGAGGGTCCTTAAGAGATGTTGTAAGCTGAACTTCCAGTTTTGAAGGGTCCAAAGACAGCATTTCGCGGATAAAATCATCTAAATCAAAGCCGCTTCCTGTATCTATGCTATTGTCCTTGATGTTACCCGAGGAGGAACCGCCTGATTCTTCTGTGCTGATGTTAGCCGAGGACGAGGAGGAACCGGCTGATTCTTCTGTGCTGATGTTAGCCGAGGAGGAGCCGGTTGATTCTTCTTGGCTGATGTTAGTCGAGGAGGAGCCGGTTGATTCTTCTGTGTTCCCATCAGTGTCGTCTACAGCAGTAGTATTAGAAGACTCCTTTACCTTGTAATATGAGTTCTGATCCAAATTCAAGAGCCTCTTTATGCTATCAATCGCCGGATCAATGACATCTAAGAAACCCATAATCCACGACTCATCATCGACAACTTCAGTACGCTGTTACACAGATAAAAAGAGACCATTTCTCAGTTTTCACTGAACTTATACAGCTTGTTTCTTGTTATGACTCTATTTCTGAAGCTTAAACACCATTTATTAATTCTAAGATTGGTGATCAATGCCACAACCATTGTCAAAGCGTAAACATAGACATCTATTGGTTGGATTAAGCAGAAATAATGAATATTGAGAACACTGCTAAAAATGTGCTCGTTGAAGGAAATCGCTTGTATTAATGGGGAATACTCATTTACCTGCTGAAAGTACAGGTTACGAATTTCCTCTGCACGCACGGAGTTGCCTTGATCTTCCTCCAAATTTGCCCATGTCATCCATGTTATATAGCTCTGAGAGTTTATGTTCAGAGAAGATCTAAATAATCTTCGAGCAGCTGATAGATTTCCGGCTCTTTGCTCTAAAACACCCCAAGCCTACAAAGCACATCAAATTAGTAAACAACCCTCAGTACATTTCCTACGGGAAACATAACCTCCACAGTTTAAGATGCATGCCAGACTGAGTTTTTAGGAGAAACAAACTAGAAAATTACTCTATCAATTTGAGATTAACATTACCTGAAGACAGCGGGCAGCACTTTCAGTTGTTGAATTGATCGACAAAGCTCTCTGGTATAGTTCCCTAGCAGTGGAAATGTTTCCTTCTTTCCACTCCATCCAACCCCAAGCCTAAATCAGTACCAAGTTTAGTCAGCATTTGGTGCACGCATTCATGTTGACGACAATGGTTAATTGTGGAGGAAGTAAACTTCTCCCCCACTTAAAAAAGGCGAAAATAAATGATGATTATGGACTCATTGGAAAGGGGAAAAAGCAACAAACAAAAAAAAACAGTAGATGTTCCACCTTAACTGAAAAGGGGAGTGAAGCATCAGTACAAAGGAAAGCTTTGATTCCTAACGGACTACAATAGACATACGTGGCTTACGAAAATTCAGAGGGAAAGAAAAAGGGAAGTTTGATTGAATCAATTTGTTGCAATTAAGAGGAGCTGGCTCCTAAGTGAATCTCGACAAACAAAGACAATGCTTGAGAGGATTATCCAAAGATTGTAAAGGAGGTCAGTCAATTATTCTGTTGAAAATTAAGAACATATAAAAAGGAAACAAAATGCAGGATTACTTCTAACTACAGTAGAAATTTTTTAATATTTAAAAGAAAAGTCTTACAATCCAAACTGGTTGATGCCTTGGATCCATTTCAGATGCCCTCCGGAATAAAACTCGCGCGAGGTTTGCACTGGAGTGCTTGTATTCTATCAAAGCAAGTGACTGGAGAAGAACAGGATCTCTAGGATTTACCATATGCCCTATTGTCAGAAGTTTCCTTCCTTGGTCAATGTTTTCAAGATTAGCTTCAAAAACTCCCCACACATGCCACGCAAACCGATTTTTTGGACTGGCCTGAACTGCTCTCTGCTTTGTCAGGAGTATAAAAAATACAAGAAAAATAAATAAAGTTGAAACTAAAGTAACAATGGCATCAAATAAATAGGAAATGCTCAATGATGATAGCAAAGGATTAACTTCAGTAAATACAAACCTCGAATAGCTGCCTAGCAGCACGGTTATTCTCTAACTGAGCCTCTAGTTGAGCCCATGCCTGCGCAGAAGAGTACAGAACCACTATAAAGAATCCACCAAAGACATGTTTACGAACCATTGAAAAGGAGCCAAGGCGGATTAAAGTTTTTGGATAACTCTTACCAGCCAACTAGCACAACTTTTTCGGTTACACTTTGTTGCCTGTTTGAACAAATAGCGGGCTCTTTCATATCGTTTTGCTTTAGCTTCAAGGAGTGCAAGAGTTTGGTATACATACTCGTTACCTCCACAAAACTTGAGGCCTTTACCAAGAAGATTTCTTGCTTTTTTTATATTCCCTTGCTTCAGCTCTAAAACTGCCCATCCATGCCAGGCTGCAATATGCTTCTTGTCAGCAACTGTGGCAGCATCGAATAGTTCTCTAGCTCTCCGTATATTACCCATCCTATTTTCCAGAATAGCCCAGCACTAGTCCAAAGGAGTAAGTTTGGACAAAAGATAAGTTGCAAGAAGACATGTAGTAGGTCATATTGTTTTCAATGAAGGCACATCATTCGCAAACGGATAATCTGACCTTGAATCCTCTTTATAGTTAATTTTTTTTCCACTAAGAATACCTAACAGACTCAAGTACCAATCCACTGATCCATGTTAAGCACTAAGAGACAGTCAAGGATTACTGATGAAAATTCTCTTCTTCGATATCTGAAATTTTGAACTTCATTAAGAGAAGTAACACCAAACGACATTAGACATGATCAGTGGCGGAGCCAGAATTTTCACTAAGGGGAGTCAAAATATAAATAAGCAAGCATGCGAAGATATCAAGGGGAGTCAACATATCGTATATATACAATTTTAACCTATTTACGCAGTGTAATTTTTCGACGAAGGGGTGTCAAATGACTCCCCTTTCTAATGAGTGGCTCCGCTACTGGGCGTGATTTTGCCTGTTGCAAGGTGAATAATTGCAAAACATTGCAATGTTTGTATATGGATCAGCTGTTCCACATGCCCACTCTCTTTTACGTACAAAGTTAAAGATCACTAAAAACTGAACATAATATACTATAGACGATCTTTACTCCATCAAGGAATATGACATTTGATTAGGTTGCAAATCATTGGAACTAAATCTGCTATCAAACACAAGTAAAACTATGTGCTTAAACAACATATTCGACAGACTTGAAAATCAAATTATGCATTAAAGTATGCTAGTAGAGAAACTTTTAACTTACAACAGATTCCTATTCTAGCTCAAGATTAACGTATAATATGGAAGTATAGGAGAAGACTAAATACACTCATAACACTGTTATAACACTAACCTGCCAAATGTAAGGGTTTTCTCCTTGTGTTGCCTGGCATCCTTTTTCATAAACAGCTCTGGCTTCATTTAATTTTGATTGCTTACTCAAAATCTTCCCCAAAGCAACATATGGTCTCCCATCTTCTGGCCAGACATCGATACACTCCATGCGTAAAAGATCCAGAAATCAGTAACATTATTAACAAATAACGAAGTATCCTCTGGATATCAAGAGAAAAGAACAAGGAATGGTATTTTTTTTTTTTTTTGGGATCAACGAATGCTACCTGTTGCAAAATTTTCTCTGCATCTGCGTACTGATACTTTCGAGCCAAAATCTTTGCCCTATATAGAGCTAAGTCTAAATTGACTTTAAGTGGCTTCACTCCAGAACCTGATTCCAGCCTGTTTGGCTCAAAAATTGGCATCTTCTTTGCAAATTTCCTAAGTCCATCATCCAGTGGAAATGACGAGGAAGATGATTGCTCTTCCAAGAGATCATTTCTCTCTTGAGAATTCTCAAAGTTACGCATCTCTTCCCCTTTTTCATCACCAACTTCCCCGTTAGGGTCCTTCACCGGCCTACGAACCACAAGTAACTCTTCCATGGACTTCTTTGTAGTGCTGATCTCATCAGCAACTTCATCATTGTAGGGTCTATCTTGGCGATCAAACTTAGAAGAAGATCTTGATGTTTCTGGATTCTCTTCAAGAAGTGGTGATGAGGAAGATGACTCGTGGGAACAAAAGGGAGGTAAAAGAGGATGTGAAGACGATGGTTGGGATGTTCTGAAGGGGACAGAAAAATGAAACTTTGAAGGATTGTGGTTCTGAGTATGATAGAAGAGAGTGAAATTAGAGCTCGAAGGGGAAGTAAACGAAAATTGACCCATTGCTTTTCCCGTATCTACACTTGTTCTGGTAAAACTGTTCTATAGTTTAGGGAAGACAATGATTGATTGGTGAGGTTGTGGAAAAAGGGCAAGATTATGTGTAAAGAGTCACTGACATCCTATAATTAGTAAGAATAGAGATTATATTGGTTTTATCTTCACACGAAATGAAAAAATAAGAATGAAAAGAAAGATCGATTCTTGGGATGCTTCTTTTGTTCATACGGAACGAAAAGAGATAGAACAATGCCAGTTCCTGAAATGCCTTTCTGGATATTCTTCAATGTCTCGGCTGCTGATCAGCTTCAGAACTTGTAAGAAAATTGATGTGAAATAGCTCAAACTTTTTGGTAGTTCAACGGATTCTATCTGAATATTCAAGACTGCCCTTTAACTGTATCAATCCAAGAGCATCTTGTTACTTTCAAATGAATACAAGACAAGAGAAGATGGGGAGAAACAATTTTCTTCATCCTTTACATACTCCCTTTTCAAAACCTCGAATAATGTTCTACTTACTTCTATAAATAGCAAAGCAATACAAAATTCACAAGGATTGAAGATTTTAAAAGCATTACATAAGGAAACTTTAATCTACAATGGGATGTTTTCTTACCAAAGGACTTCATACACAAACTAAAATCACCTTAAACGTTTGCTTTCGCTTGGTAACATAGTACGTAATGCCTACTAGCTCAGAGTACTCTGCTAAAAGATGCAAATGGGCTAAAAGGAGAAAACACGATCCACACACTAAGCCTTTGAAAATAATGATCACTGTTTTCTAAGACAGACAAATCAAATTACTTTAATTGTTGAGTGTGCGAACAAAGTCCTACATTAGTAGCCGAGAAGATTGGCCGCCTACATATAACGTGTAGGGATTTCTTAACTGTGCACGTCTTTTTGAGAAAACCGTATATGCTTGGACCAAAACAGATAATATCACACCATGTTAATTAAGAGTATCTTCGGGCGGGTTGATCCCAACAAATATGTTCAATGCAGAATATATTCCAAGAACATACTATTAAATCTAGTAGTACTTCATTTAGGCTCTAAAAGTTTGTCCCATTAAAATAAAAAGGACTATAGTCTGCAAATACATATGTATCAGCATTTGAGAAACAAAAGTGAAGTAAAATGTGAAACTTACTAGTACTACTGAAGGTAAAGAAAACCACTGATTGCCCACCAACTATGAGAATTCTTGTTTCTGGAATGCCACCTGCGTAAACTGAGAGATGGGGTTGGTGTGTTTAGGTGAATATGCAAAGATAGAAGACGAAGAAGAAGTTATGTTAGTAAAAGGGTGAATGGAAGTATAGAAACTGTTTACTGTAAGTGCAGGCAAAGTGACAGAAGTGGATGAGATTGTTGATGACTTGGAGATTGCCTTTGGCTTTACTCTTTTAACTGAATGGCTGTGGTTTGTGGACGTGTACACCTTCTTCAGCCCCTTGTTATTTCTGATTATTCTTTTTCTATTTTTATTTTCCTTTTATGTTAACAGTAATAGTTATTTGAACACTGTTACTTTTGGATTTTTGTACAACTATATGTACGGGGTATCAATGGATATTTAAAATTCGACTAAACTTACTGAATCGTACCGCGCGGAACTGATTTTTTGATTTTTTAATAAACTTATAGGCTTTTATATAAATCTATAACCGCATCGATAATTAGGGTAGGTTTTTTATTTTATAAAAATAAACCGAAAAAATATCGAACCGTACCGAATAAATTTACATGTGAAAAATATATTTATATATTAAGTTTACAAATAATAATGTATTAAAAGTTTTCGTGGGCCTTGGAATTGTGAAAACGATTACAAGCCAATAAGTAATTAAAACTCAAAATCCTAATTCTCAAACCTATAATGCTACTCCTATTGAGACTAAATTATTGTTAAAATAGCATGGTATAGCCAGTTTTCGGGCTGGTCATTCAAAAATAGCCAGCGTTTACTAAGTCAATAAAAAATAGCCACTATTTTGCTGCAACAGAGACCGATCCAGCATAATATACTGGAGTTCGGTGCACCTGTGTATGAACTCCAGCATATTATGCTGCACCGGTATACTTTGCTGGCTCCAGTATAATATACTGGAGACTGGAGCACCGGTGCTCCAAACTCCAGTATATTATGCTGGACCGATATACTTGTTGGAACTCCCGTATATTATGCTGGAGTTCTAATGTACTTATGATGGAACTCCATCATATTATGCTGGAGTTCCAGCATACTTATCCTGGAACTCCAGTATAATATGCTGGAGTTCAAGTATACTTATGCTGGAACTCCAGCATAATATACTGGCGTATTTTTCGGGGTTTTGAACAGTGTTTTCGCTCTTTATCTTTACATGAAAAGTGGCTAAATTTTGATTACTTTTGAAACTGGGCTATTTTTGAACGACCAGTTGTAAATCTGGCTATTTTTAAATTTCACCCTAAATTATTTCCAGCATATTCACTAGCAAGACACAAGTTATTCTAGCGATTAGTAGCAAACTACAATCTATTGAATATGTTTCCTTTTGTATGATTTAGATTTATTTTTTTGAATATTTTATCTTCTATAGACTTTATTCTTGAGTTCCAAGTTGGTTAATATATTTAGATTCTCGGTTATTATATCTTTATTTTGTTTCTTTTATGCTGTTGTAGAATAGTTGATGGATCTATACTTTGGCTGATGATAGGCTATTATTATGTATTTTAGTCGCTTATTACACTCTAATTTACCGCACTTTAATTGAGTTTGAGCTTTAATCGCTAATGTTTTGCACTAAATTGTGTATTTTATGCCTTGTAGGAGTGATTCCGAGCTGTGTAGATATTATGAAATGAATTCAAGTGATTTGGTGCTTTGAAGTCTGAGTAAAAGCCCAAGGAATCAAGCCGGGATCGTGTTTGGGGATCAACGGATGATAGTTAAGAATGAAACAAAGAATCGAGCGGGCACACGGTGCATTGTCTAGTAAAATACACATAACTTTTTGCTCAAAACTTCGTTTGGGCTCCACAATATATCATTGCAAAGCTATTTGAAAGGGCTACAATTTTTATGTTTTGCATTTTCGCGAGTTCCCACTACCGCGGCGCGTAGAGCGGTGCGGAGCGCACCGCTGTCGTGCCCCCTTTTTCTCGCGAAATCGGGTTTATGACATTTGGGAAGACAACTCATTCCCTTTTGGGAATTGGGTTTAATAGAATTGAAGAGTCTCCACCTAATGATTTAAGTGCATTAGGACACTTTTAGAAGAGCTTGATTTTGGATAACCAGAGATAGGGTAAGCGCTTGAAATTATTCCAAGGGGAAGGTGTTAGGCACCCCTCAGAATCCACTAGTGTGGTTCCCGGCCAAGCTATTGTTGTGACTTAAGGTACAAATAACATATAGACAAGTAGGACTTCAAATGAAAGGGGATTTTTCACATAAAGGTTAGAAATAAATAAAGTTGGAAAGCATTAAAGAGAGTTGATTTTCTTAAAAGAAACGTTTTAAAAGATTTAAAAGAAACAAAGAAACAAAGGGAAGGGGGTCCTAGGTTTATTAATAATATGGATCACCCCACACAATATCCGGTAATCACTCTTACGCGTGATGTTATCGCGTGGTCATCATATCCATATCTACCCTTTTTCACCCCTTTAAGGTATTAAAGCGCGGAATGATCTCGTTTACTTACTGCATGCTATTACCCGCCCCAATCATATCAGTCCCGGAGGTACTTGGGACTACTAATCCTAAAGGGAGGAGGTATTGGGCTTATTTGTGGTTTCAAAAGGTAAAAATGCTAAGGCGACAAACAAAACACATATAGAAAGTTTGAGGAGAGAAGCATGTAAACAAACAAAAGGCTCAAACAGACCTCCTTTAAGCAAAGAAAGGCACATAGTTTAGCATGTCTTACACGTACTGTTTAAGGGTCTGATTAAAACTTAAAAGCTGGGGCAGGCTGATTTATCACATATTTCCAGATAAAAAGTCTAAATTAGGCTTGCCTGCTGGTCATAATTGATAAAGACTGATGCAGTTTAAAACTTTACCCTAAGGCTTGCCTAGGTGTGGGACAAGAGCTCCTATAGACATGATATGTACTGATTTCAGAATAGATTGAATACATATTGATTAAGAGGGATTACCAGATTATTAAAGAAAAGCAAACTTTAGCAAAAGTTACAGGTTCTGCAAGCATTATTACTGGTTTTAGACTCATAAGCGAGTGGAAACGTTTCAGACTTGGTTGATAGGTCCTATAGGCATGCTTTCTACGCGTTGTTGATTTTAAGCACTTTTATAGATATGAAAAAAAATGCAAAAAAACCTACAACATGATATCTAGGTGTTACATTTTGTTACGAACGTGACATCTGATTACATTTTTTGTTATTAGGACCTATAGACAAGTTTGCCTAGTGAAAAGCTGGTATGCAAGAATAAGAAGGGACCTATAGGCATATTTTCTACATGCGTGTGCAGAAGCTATAAACATAATATCTACATGAAAGTGCAGTAGTCCCTATAGTCATGGCATCTAAATGAGAATGCTGAAGTTCTTATAGACATGGTAACTAAATGAGAATGCAGAAGTCCTTATAGACATGGTAACTAAATGAGAATGCATAAATGCTTATAGGCATGAAAAATGCAAAAAATCTTATAGGCATGGTAGCTATATGAAAAATCCAGAAATCTTATAGGCATGGTAGCTATATGAAAAATGCTGAAATTAGAGATTCCTATAGGCAAGTTTTCTATCCCTTTTTACATGCATGGTTACCCTTCCCTTTTTCACTAACCATCCCCGAAAGTTTATTACAAAGTTATTACAGTCCAAAGAAAATAAAGAAAATAC
The DNA here is from genome assembly GCF_001879085.1 of Nicotiana attenuata. Lineage (NCBI taxonomy): Eukaryota > Viridiplantae > Streptophyta > Magnoliopsida > Solanales > Solanaceae > Nicotiana > Nicotiana attenuata. The sequence goes on along the minus strand of NW_017671210.1, from coordinate 56,761 downwards.
ATTAGAAATTGAAAATTACAACCAAGGAGAGCCTGATTCAGACTTCCTGTCTGAAGTATGAAGTAAACCAACTCCAAAGATCAGATTTCAAAGTCTTTCTCTCATTTGGGGTGTGTCAGAGTTCCCTAAGAGCCTCACATGAACTCCGGGCAGTGCTTGCACCCCAAATACATTACCAGACTAGGACATAGTGCAGTGTGGAAAAGCCAGCCCTCAAGTGTCTAAGTTCAGAGGGAACTCAGGGTCCCAAGGCAAGGCTCACAGGAGGGGGGGGGGGCAGAACCTAAGAACTAAGAGAGAGTGCAAGTGTAGGATTCTGAAAGGGGAAAGGGTAAAGGAAACAGTTCACATTGATACACATAGGGGTATAGGGAATGGGGAGATAGTAAAGGAAAAGCAACGGCAGGCTGGTGGGGCATACTCAGCAATGAGGAATGCTGCCCTACCCCATAAGCCTATTAGAATACATTGTTTAGAAGTTAGGATCCTTTAAGGGATCAAGTTCAAACCATAGACAATAACTCGCATATTGCCATGTTTTAAACTGCAACTCACAGCACATAAGGGGGATAGGGAGCACGGGGTTCATAGCAGAAACAAATAGGAAAAAAAAAAGATTAACATGCTAGTTTAAATATTTAATTTAGAAGTAGTAGAGTAGGCAGGGATACAAAAAGCTGTAAATAAACACATTGTGATGGTGCTGAAACTTAAATTAGAACGTACCAGTTTCAAAGGAAACAAACAAAGAGAAAGTGCAGTAGTCTTGTGAAAGCCACAGAATAGACAAGAAGAGAGTGCTAGTAAGAGTTCAGAAGAGATTGTAAAGTAGTAGTGGAGGATTGTTAATCGTTCGTGCCGTGCGTTAAACAGTCGTGTATTTATAGTGTGAAAGTCATGAGGAAATAAGGTAAGAGAATAATTGAAGAACTGATTGTCAATCAATTACACAAGAATCCCTTTAATTAAGGGATTCAGATTCAAACGGGTATAAACCAATTAAGGATAGAAATTAATCAAACACTTTGTGCAAAGTAGGCAATTAGGGGTGAGTACATAAAAGTTATTTAAGGACGAGGTTTTGACAATACACGGTTTGTGCAAATAAGGTAAGGAGATCAATTAACAACCAGTAAATCAAAAGGGTCCGAGATTTTGTATGAATGAACCAAGTCAGAAAGATGGAAAAGGGCTTTACTTAGGTCGAGTAACAGAGAAAAATCAGTAAACAATGGAAAGAAATCAATCAGGCTATATTCAGAAGGAAGCTTGAACTAATTGCAAGTTCGAAAACCATTTAGAGGGAAATTCATCATATATAAAGAGCATGTGAGCATGAAAGAAGACTGACATGTTACTGTAAAATCTATAGAGAAATCCAGTGTAGAAGAGTTTTAGTAAAAAGGTCAAAATCACATGAAAACAAGGAAGCCCAAACTCAATTCAAAGACTCGAAGAGTTAGGGGTTCTAAAATAAAACCCTAGTTCAATCAAATATATGATCAAACCTAGCAGAATCCCCAAATTTTGGGGTTTCCGCCTTGAATCAAGTACATAGATGAGAAGACAAGTGGTCGAAGCAGGCTCAGAGGTTTCAGAGAAGAACTGAAACCTCTTGCATGCTTCTATCAACAGCAAAACTCATAAGAAAGCATGATATCAAGGTAACAGGCAGAACACAGTAGAAGCACTCGAAGAAAAATAGGGGAAAACACTGATAGGAGTAGTAAACATGCTTAAGAAGTTTTTCAGAAGAAAATTAAATAGGGCTTAGTAGAAGGAAAGTAAGGAAACTTAAGAACTTAGCAGGGAAGTACAATAGGACAAACATGCTGGAACATAGTAGAAGAAGAATATAATAGAAAAGCATATGAGAACACAGTACGGATAACATGGTAGCGGAACATACAAGCATGGAGCGTATAAAACACATACAAGAACGGAGTATGAAACTCAGTAGAAGAACATACAAGAACAGATATACAAGAACATGGTAGATAAAAATATAGGAGCACAGTAGAGGTAAATACACAAAAGAAAAAGAAAGTAAGTGAAACACTTAAACATTTTTTCGGAAAACCCTAGATCGGAAAGAAAGATTTTTAAAAAAAGTAATTTTCGAAAGAAAAGTTAGGGAAATCGTTTGAAAAACTCAAGGAGAGCACAGATATACAACGAATCTTAAGAAATCGGAGAGAACCTCGGAGTTAGGGTTTCAGAAGAACCCTAGAAACGAGAAAGGCTTTGAAAGGTCACCGATCTGAGTCGGAGAGGTTAGAAACAGGCTCAAACAACTATAGTATGCCGGAGCAAGGCCGGAGAACTTCGAATCGACGGAGGTCTGGGTTCGAACCTTCAAGGTCAGGCCTCGAATCTGCAGGTATCAAGTATATAGGAGCAATAGGAGGTGAGTATAGGGCTCTCACAGCCTGGGAAGCCATGGATTCCGGTGGGTTTCACGGTGGGAGATGGTGAGACAATTAGGGTTCAGAGAAGGTTCAAGAGAGTTTGAGGGGGTGAAGGGATTCAAAGGCGGCTGGTTAGGTGAAAATGATTTAGGGTGAAGGGGTGTTGGTGGATTAAAAAGGAATGGAGGGATCGTGGCCGTTGATCATTTTGATCAACGGCCTGGATTTATTGGGGAGCCGGGGCGGGTTGGATTAAATTGGGTCATGGGCGGGTAGTTTAGGAATTGGGCCGGTCCGATTGAGATTGAAATTGGGTTAATTGGGGTGGTTGATTTGGGCTAAAATTGAAATAAATAGGGCTAGATTTTAAATAGCCACTTTTTCCCTTTTTATTTTATAAAAATAGTAATGATTTCTGCAGACAAATTAAAGGTACTAAATTAATTAATAATATATAAATATTAGATTAAAGATACTGGAATCAAATTTATAATTATAAACGCAATTAATTCTTAAAACAGGCTAATATTGCAATTATATGCAATTTAGCCTTAAAATACTAAATAAATTTGTAAAAAATGTGCAAAAATTACCTTAGCTATATTTTGGTATAAATATGAAAATACAATAAATGGATCACAAAAATGATCATTTGGAGAACAATTATTGATTTTTATTGATAAAATAGGGCAATAAAATTGGTTCAAAAATCTTTAAAAATTAAAGAAAAAATAGGGAAATTCTTGGACATACTTATATATGCATTCCTATGCTATTTGAAAGGTATTTTGTATATAAAAACATACAGGGAAAAAATTGGGTATCATCAACCGCGCCTGTGGAAAATTTATGCAGCTTGTCAGAATCAACTCTCTGAACTTCCCCACAAGCACACTGCGTGGCGGGTTGCCCCATGCGGCACGCTGTGCAAATTTTACAGAGCCAGAGTCCTATTTCGCGCAGGAAAAGGTGTTTCGTCTGGGCCCGACCCTATTTGGTATAAGTACATGTAAAAATGCTATTTTGAGGACGGGGGGACATACTCTTGACACACTTTAGACATAGGGAGATCACGGAGCCGCCGTGGAGATCGGAGATCGGACCTAAGGAGGCAAGAAAACACTAGGAGCAAGGCGGAGAATTCTTCTACGAGTTTTTCACTTCCTTCTTCCTATTTTCATTATTGGTTATGAATTCTAGTATTGTAGTTATGAATACTATTATGAATAGCTAATTTCTAGGGTTTTGATGGAACCTATTGGAGGATAATTTTTTTGTTACGTTAATATAGATTTGTTGTAGTATTTTCTCTATTTGTTCAATTACATTATTATTGTGGTTGGTTGAAGAGCTCTCAATCGAATGTGCCTATTTAGTATGTATTACTCGGGAGAGAGTGCATATTTAGGTAGTTGTTGAACAACATCACTCCTAACATATATGAGGGATCAATACGGAGGGTTTGAAGGTGGGATTAGGGATAACGAAACCTTGGTGCGATCCGAGTGAGCCGTACTTAATGCCAGCTAGCGTAATTCGGGAGAATATGTCTAGTAAATTGTGGTAGTTACTCGGGAGGGAATAACGACACTCAAAGCGCTCATGATCTGTAGAGAATACTTAAGAGAAATTATAGAAGATGTAGCAGGAAGGATTCCGACAATTGGGGAAATCATAACTCTAAACCTCCTTAATCTTTTCTCCAACCCGTAGTATTTTAGTTGTTAATTTACTATTTTAATTTGTTAGTTAATTTGTTAAACACAAGAATCTTATTATCTATAAGTGAGAAATTGTTCAAACTTGTCTTCTTGGTGATACTCAACAACTGTAGCTAAGCCTTAGTTCTCTGTGGGATTCGACTCCGGACTTGTAAACCGCATTTTATTTGCAACGACTGCTTAGTCTTTTTTATAAGGCATAGTTGGGCGTGATCACTGGCTATTTTTCATATTTTCTTAATTCATCATCCTTTAAACAGTAAAAATGTCTAGCGAGTTTGCTAAGTCCTATAAAAGTACGTATGTTATTGCACTCTACTTCTACTAGTGACTTCTACATGACATTTAAAAAAATACCAAAAATTAACCGAACCGTACCCATATCAAAGAGAAACCGACATGATTGAGACGGTTTCGAAAAGTCTAATTTTGATTATACATAATAGAATAACCAAAAAACTGGTATGGTACAAATTTTAGAAAATAATCGTTCAAACCGAACCATTGACACCCCTACCACTATCAATGTAGTTTAGCTTGTGATTGTAGATAATTATTATTTTTATCAAATTCATTAATTATCATTTTTACCAAATCAACTTTTACCTATAATTATGTTATAAGTGCTTGTATATATATTTTTTCATTATGTCTTATTGTCAGTGCATAAAATTAGATTCCGGTTGAATTAGCAAGAAAGTGCATAAAAGTTGCTCTATAAAATTCGACGTGCCGTCCGGATAAACAACTCCTTAAAATTCTTCAGCTGGAGTTTGGCCGACGATATACAAGTTGCACATTTTGTTAGAGTTTGGCCAAAGTTAACTCAATGAAAAATTATAAGGATCTAATGAACTGAGGGCGGCCCTTCCCTAAAGCAGGTAAAGCAATTGCTTTAGGCCCCACATTTTGATACAGAAATTAGAGACTTAGCTCGAAAGTAGCTTAAGTGAGTGGTAGCCATTCTGGTGGGAAAGTTTGTTAGATTTTAGTTTAATTTCCAATTCCTTTTTATTTCATTTTCAGCATACTTCACGGTGGATTCGTTAGGAGTATAAAGTGACTACCACTACATTGTAATTTCATTGAGTAATGACAAATCAGATTTTTCCCTTATATCTCCTCTCTTCTCTCTCAACCTCTCTACTCTGTCTCTATCCCCTGAATATCTCTTCTCCTCTGATCTTCTTTCCCTCTTCCTCTCTTCTCTGATTGTTCTCGATACCTCGATACCAATAATTTGGTATCAGAGCTCGAAAAGCCCTGGATATGGTAATTGGCAATCCAGCTATGGATTTACAAAAACAGTACGAAATTCTGAGAGCTCGACAATTAGATCTTCGAGTTATGATGGAGAAAACGCAACATGAATTGCACGAGGATATGGATCGGAAGCAGGTAGAGCTTATGCAAATACTTAGTTCACTCAAACATTCAATTGATGAAACGCACTTACACTTACAGTCGAAGGAAGTGGCTGAGAATCACAGACATTTTCAGAAATTGGAAGATAAATTGAGTGAAAAATGGGTATAATCTGAAGAGTCATGTGAATACTACTGCAAGTCATGCTCTGTTTTTTGTTCTAGTGGGAGGTACTATCGCCTAAAACATGAAGATCTCCGCTTGTGTTGGAAGTGCTTCAACAATGGTAAGCTTAACCTCGAAACTTCTCCTTCAGATTCTGTCTCATAGAGAGTGCTGAAGTTTTGGAGGATACATGTTTAAATGTGCTTTTTATGGAAAATGAAAGTTATAATGATATAGACTCTTCGGAAGACACATTCATTGCTGAACTTTTCATGGAAAATGAGAGCTGGAATATGATAAAATGCCAAAATCGGTTTATGGTGCCGTTTAGAGTGATTTAGATGCTTTAGATGACATGTGTTTACCTGCACTTTTCAATGAAGTTGAGAGGATAACTAATGCTCACAAGGTTTTCGATGGAATGATAGGAAGAGATCATGTCAAGGTAGTACATATATTCATAATAAATAAAAACAAGTTCTCTCTTATTTTAGTTGGAAGTGAGATGGTTGTTCCTCTATGGGATCCAGGAATAGGTTTGACTGCTTTGACTAGTGTGAAGTTAGCTAGTCAGACAAATGATGTTAGAGAAAAATTGGGAGATTTTTCTAACAGATTTTGCTTGCCTCGATCTTTTGATAACATGAGGAGAGTGTGGGATACTGGATGGCAGTGGTTTATGTATCCTAAGGTTGTGGATATTGAACTAAGAAATGTTGACTGCCGGGGAGAAGCTCTAAGCGCACTTTGCTATAAATTGCCTATGGATTTGGTGGAAGCTAGTATACTGCAGATTAGAAAAAAGAGGTTATTTGATAATGTTTCTGGGATAAAAGTCATAGAATTCACTGCCTCTTGGGAAGATGGAGCCAAACATGTTCTTATAAGCAAGATAAAAATGATTGCACTTACTTTTGATATAGTTCCAATGACATTCTGCTACAAATGGCGTATGGTTCCTGAACTTCAAGAGGCTAGTTTTGGACTTTTACCTGGTATAATAATAGCTTTTGTACTTGGAGATTTGTTGACAATGGAAGGTTATAGCAATCTGGTTGTGGCCTTACCTGAAACTACAGTCACAGAGGGAGCAAGGTTAGTTGGTCCTTCTGTTGTGTATATTGATTTTGTCTGTCCAGGTACTATCATTCCAACATATAACCTTTTGAACATTGGTAAAGGATCCTTACACTTAATAGTGTTGTCCATGAAGGAGATTGTGTTACTTTGGGACTCAATTTTGCAACACATTGCATGATGACTCAAAAGAGCTAGCATCAATTGGTTTGTCTGCACATAAATGGTCAATGAGTGAGTGTAAAATCTAGAAGGCTTCTCAAAGAAGGAGTGTAGTCATGGCTAGAAACGTGTCTACTACTGGAGCAAAGGTTTCCTTAGAAAGATATATTCTTCTCTGTGAGTAACCATAGTTCAACATCTCTCCAACTCCAGGAATAGTGCATCATGGGTTTTTAAGTTACCAAGGGCATCTCTTAACCATGGACTCTATTGGTCGTGTGAAACTATGGGATATTATTGGAGGGACCGCTGGTCAAGAATACAAAGAGGTTATATTGATAAGTAGGTTGAACAAATACATGTTTGCAAGCTATGTCATATGTGGTTATTTGATTTTATCCTCATTGTTGCAATGCATTTTGGTGTTCTTAACTTTGATAGTATACTTGAAGATGGCAAAGTTACATGGTTACAGGAACTCACATAGAGTTGATAGTGAATTCGACAACCAAAGGTAAAGTTAAATTAGGGACTGTTAGTTTATATGAGTCCACCAAACTATAGAGTACCTGGTCCTTTATGAGTTTCTACTGATCAGAATACTAATGAAACAGTAAGTAAATAAGACACGGGATTTTTACGTGGAAAAATCCCACTCAAGGGGATAAAAACCACGACCTAAACTTGTAGGCTTTCAACTTCACTAACTTGTAAACACTCTATTACAATCCACTTTGTAATGACTCTATTACTAAGACTTCAACTCAACTAACTTGTGATATACTTACCACAAGCCACTTTGTCACTCACTAGTTACAAAGACTTTTAACTCATGACTAACTCTAGTCACAACACAAACTCAGAAAGTTTATGGTTTTACAAAGGGGTTCCTAAGCAACGCTTCTAGCTAAGAAATTTAGGAATTACAATAAGAACAATCACAAAGTTACAACTCAACTAAGGACAACAAAATACTCGATTTAGGAACTGGTCCGTAGTAGCGTTTAACTTTGCTCTTCAAGCTCTTGAGAATGAAGTTCACTGTTTGCAGAAGACTTGTATACTTGAAGTGAATTCTCAAGTGTTCAAGTGATGTTTTATTATAATGCTCTTGTTAATACACCTTTGATGACATCACTTGAATGATGTAAGCACTTGGTAGATCAAAGGGCAAGTGACTGCAGAACTGCTGCACTGCGTGCACTATTTCTGTGGCAGTCACTTTCCAGCTGTGCACAGTTGACTTTCGTACTACTGTCAGGGAAACACAAGGGATCAGGTCCTTGACTTGTTTCTCTATTTTCTACACTTGCAGCAGTTCACATTAGCTGGAGTCCTGGCTGGAATCCGTTCATTTGTAATGTGTACCAAGTGTGTCAGGTTCCCTATCTGGTTCTTGATAGTAAGTTTGTTAGATCATCAAAATATAAGACAAAGACATTGAAAATCCATCAGTTTCCCCCTTTTTGATGATGAAAAACTTAGACATTGATAACATGTATTTAGAGCAAAATAACCAGATGAAGTAACAGGAACTTCACAAGTTCCCCCTGACTTGATGCTTCCCCCTTAATCAGATCCCTATTTCAATTATACTTCCCCCTTTTGGCATCATTAAAAATACACAAGCAGGCAAACAACATAAAGAAGTCTAGCCTAGCAGACTCATGCCACATGTCGCGCCCCCTTTTTCCCTCTTCGCGGGGAGAAGTCCGGGTTCCGACATTTCATGGGGGTAATAACTCATTTCTTTTTTGGGAATTTGGATTTTTGAAGAGTCGCCACCCTAACGGATTATGGTGAGTTGGGGCACCTTGAGCAATTAACTCATGGACTAGTTTGCATCACCAGAGATTTAGGGTAAGGGCTCGAAATAACCTTGAGGGAAAGGTGTTAGGCACCCCTCTTGGTCCACAACGGTGGGTCCCGGCCGAACTTATACTTATGAATTAGTCCTTTTAATAAATAAATAGTTTAAACACATAATTGCAAATAAGGGCATGCTTTGGACATTGTATAACTCAAGTAAAGAGACAAAGGAAAGACTTGAACAAATTGCATGTATAGGAAAAAAAGCAAAGTTTAAACATCGGGAATTGGGAAAGAAGGGTCCTAGGTTGGTTAGCCTACAGGATCACTCCACACAATGCCCGGTAAACACTCCTCAATGAGGGGCTACACGTGACATTAGCGCGTAGTCATCATATCCCTACTACCCAATTCCCTCCTCTTGGTCATAGCCTAAAGCGCTCTAGCAACCTTGAAATTGTTCTATGCGTGCACTACTCGTCCCTTCCTCGTGGCCCTGGAGGTATTTTAGGGCCTCTACTTTGGATAGTTCTAGACATTCCTAAGGTTTTAAAGGATAAAAGTCTAGGCATCAATCAAGAACAATTAGAACTGCATTTAGAGAGAACAAATTATAGGCTCACAGTTACCTCCACAAATATAACAAGTAAATGCACGTCTTCAAACAACAGTCAGGTATTTAAGAGAAAATCCTAGAGCATGATATCTAGGTGAGCAGGGATTATACAATATTGAACTAGGACGAAGTGCAAAAATCCTATTTAGCTTGCCTACTGATTTAGCCCTGTTAAATCTGGATAGTTTTAAATAACAAAGCACAGTTTTATAGTTGCAGAATTTAAATCGCCCTAGAGACTTGCCTAAGCGCAGAACACTGATGTCCTAAGAGCATGATATCTACATTGATGCAGTAAAACAGTGAATAATTTTTAAACGGACACTTGAAATCTTATAGACATGCTTTCTAGCGGTAGTAAATTAAGGCAGTGCTTGAAAACTCATTTAAAGAAGCGGACAGTTGACTAAACCAATTCAGAATAAACTAACATGAACTAAACTGGTTTGTTTAGCTAAACTGATTTTAAGTTCTACAGGCAGGATTTCTACTAGAACTGATTTTAATTTCGATAGGCACAGTATCTAATTGTTAGAACTGATTTTCAAACTTATAGGCATGATTTCTAGTGAGACGAATGTAAATATATGCTGTAACAGAAACTGAACTCAATCACTTTACACTCTATAGGCATGATATCTAATTGTAAAGTTAATTTTAACCCTATAAGCATGATTTCTATTATTAGAGTCATTTAGATCCTATAGGCATGGTTTCTAATATTGTGGAAATAAAGTGTTGGGTTTTTAATGTCTTTGCCTTATACCTCTGATTACTTAACAAACTTATTGTGAAGAACCAGATAGAGAATCTGACCCACGTGGTATACATTTCAAATGAATAATGTCCAGTCTGATCTCCAGCAAATGAATGAATAATCACAAGGAGGAACACAACAGGGACCTGGTAACCTGGTCCCTTAGTGTTCTCCTACAGAAGTACAAATCAATGACTGTCCGCAACTATTACAAAGAGAAACACAACAGGGACCTGGTCCATTAGTGTTCTCTGACAGAAGTACAAGTCAACTGTACAGCTGGAATGTAACAACAGAAAGTGACTGTCTCGCAACTGTTACAAAAGAGGAACACAACAGGGACCTGGTCCACTAGTGTTCTCTGACAGAAGTACAAGTCAACTATACAGCTGGAACGCAACTGCACAAAAGTGACTGTGCAACAGACAGTGCAGCAGTCACTTCTCATTGGGAAAAAGCGTGTACCAAGAGTTGACATCACCATCCATTGTGATATCTTTTGTAGTATAACAACCTGGTGCAAGACACAAAATATTCACTTGCACATTCAGTGATATTCTCTCAAGCATTAAAGTGTTCATTTGGCATTGAAGTCACTGGTGTGTCAAGAACAAGAAGACAACTCCACTAAAGGATCTGTTCCACAAAGAGTCTATGTGTATCCGTAGTTGAGTTGTAATCTTGTTATTTTGTTCTTCATTGTAACTCCTATCTTGCTTTCTTAGAAGCTTTGTCTTAGGAAAATCAAAAATCCGTAAACTTTCGAGTTTATGTTGTGACTAGGTTTAGTCATAAGTTTAAAGCCTTTGTAACTAGAAGAGTCACAAAGTGGCTTGTGGTGAGAGCATCACAAGTTAGTCAAAGCCTTTGTAATAGAGTCATTGCAAAGTGACTTGTAATAGTGAGATTGCAAGTTAGTGAAGTTAAAAGCCTACAGGTGTAGGTCATGGTTTTTTGATCCCCTTGTGTGGGATTTTTCCACATAAAAATCCCTTGTCTTCTTTACTTACACTTTTATTAAGCATTCTCAGCATAACCTCATAGAGGACCAGGTACTTTACTGTTTGGTGGACTCATACAAACTAACATAAAGCAAAACATAGCAAATGCATTAACACAATCCTATAGGCATGGTATCTACCCGAGCTACCCAATAGATATGTAACTACCCAGCCCTTTTCACTAATCACCCCAACGTTGTTTACAAATATTATTACAGACCAGCTGAATAAATTACATAAATAAATAGAGAAAAAGAAGAAGTTAACAATAGGGAGCCTGAAGCAGGCCCAAATGACTTCCCAAGCCTCCAATAGCCTCAAATGCCAAAGTCCATAGACAATATCATGTCTAGGTGAGTCACAGTTCCCTAAGGACCTCAAGGATCCCGAGCAGTGCTCGCACCTAGACCTTTTCTCAAACAATAACCGATTTAGGTGCAGTGTGGAAAGGCCAGCTCTGACATGCCAGAGTTCAGAGAGATCTCAAGGATCTCAAGGCAGTACACATGCTAGAGGGGCAGAACCTAATATTCTAGGAGTAATGTGAGAGTGTATGTTGACTTTGAAAGAGTTTGGTAAACAATAGAAAGAAGGTTTTAGCAGTTAGAAGGAACTTTGTGAAAGTCAGAACATAGTTAGAGTAGAAATAGTTTGAGAAAACATGAAGAACGTCTTTTAAAAATTAGAGAGCAAGTCGTAGAACACATAGACTTCATCCAAGGGAAAGGATAGGGGGAACACCTAGAACATATTAATGTAACAGCAAGAGCACAGAAGTTTAGGAGTCAATCACACAGCTATAGTACAGATATAGAACAAACAGTTGAGAACATAGTTATACCAGACAGAGTTGAACAGAAAGTCAAAAGTACTTAGGGGGTAGTAAATAACCAGTTAAGTAAATTACTATCAGGAACTGGGTAAACAAACAGACAGACAATTAAACATACACACATGGAGTAGAGTCAGACTGAGACTTGCTAGAGAAAGCAATAGACAAGTCATTAGACATGTTAATCATAAGTTCAATGGGTAGAACTCATATATGCTAAGTGAAACCAGGATTTAAGCATGCTAGTTACATATCGAAAAGCCAAGTGATAGACAGGAATAAGACTGGAAATCAGTAAACTAATGCAGTAAGAGAACACATAGAGTTTTGAACTTGTAAGTAAATCAGGACATACTAGTTAAGGAGAGCAGACACAAAGTATAGAACAGTGTAGTGCAATAACTAGCCTTGGCTTACAGCCGGCTAGTTCAATGGATGTAGCAAGTAACAAAAAAGAGCAGAAAGCTTTAAGTATAAGGGAGAGTTTTTGAACTAGTGTTCGTTGTGTGTTTTTGAACTTAAAGTAAGGGGGGGTTATATAGTAATCAAAAACTTAACATATAAGGTAAGAGATCAATCAAGTAGCAAATTAGGGAAGTCACATATAAATCAGCAAGTTCTTCCCTTAATCAAGGGACAATTAAATCAACGGTAAAATCATACTAGATATTTAAGGAAAAGAATCAAGTAAGGTTTAGGTATAGAATGGGTAATTAGGGGTAAATGAACAGAAGTTTATTTAAGGAAACAAATCAGTAAGAATCAGCAAAATACACACAAGGCAAGGGAAAAATAATTAAGGCAAGCAATTCAGTCAGGTCGAATAGAGAGGTAAGAATCGAAAGTTTAAATGAAAGTGTTCAAATTAAACCAGGAAATAAGGGATTCAGAGTAATCAAGGGTTCAGAAACTCATGAAAGAGTCAGCATGCTTAGCATATAAAATAAGTCAGAACATGAGTAGTCAGGATTTCACATAGCTTTAACAAAACACATAGTTAAACGACACTGATTCAAGGAGAAGTATACCAGTCTTAACATGAATAGTCAAGACGAACACGGGCACATAGAATCAGTGAAAGGTAAAACTAAGAAATTCAGTAGAAGCATATTAGGGCAACAAAGTCAGGAGAAATCACAAGAACCCCAAGGCAAGAACACAATCAGATGCACTAATACTCAGAAACCAAACGAAGAACCCCAAAAATCAGGGCTTTTGGTACAAGCAAGTTAAGGTTGTAGCAGACTCATAAAATCAGTCAAAATATATGAGGAGCAGAAGATTAAACACATAAAATCATTAAACGATTTTTAAAAAGAGATTCCGAAAACCCTAGTTTTAGGAAAAGATGAAAATCACTTGAAAATCATACGGGTCTTGTAAAGAATCTTAAGGTTATTGTAAAACTCACACGAAACAAACCCAAATCATCTTAGATCCGTACAGATTTAACAGGTTTTAGAAAAAGAAATTAGGGTTTCAAAGAGAACGGCACAGAGATGAGGAATCATACTGAAAAACCCATAGATCATAGTCAATATAGGACAATCTCACTCGAAATCACACTGGAATGCCTGAAACAGGCGAGAGAGGAACCATAGGTGCAAGTCGACTAGCCCTGGTCCCTTGAGGGCCCTGGAGGTGGCAAGGAAGACATGAGAGAGGCCATTGGAGGCCTGGGGGGGTGATGAGAGGTCATCGGAGATAGCCATAGATGAAGGTCAGTGAGATTGGACTAGGGTTACGTTGAGATAGTTTGAGAGCAAAGGGGTTTTCAAGGCGGCGGGTGTATAGAAAATGATAGGGTTTGGGGGTCTTTTGGGTTTATTTTAGGAAGGGTTGATGGTGGCCGTTGATCTTTATGATCAACGGTCGGGATTAAAGGGTGTGGGGGACCGGATCGGGTATTTGGGGTGTGGGCCGGGTAATTTAATTGAGTACTGGGCTGGTAATAGGGTTAGGTTGGGGTTGGATTGGGGCTAAAATTGAAATAAAATTAGGCCATATTTTAAATAGCCATTTTAATGCTATATAATTTATAAGAAATAATAAATGATTTCTGAAAAAATAATTTCGTGTACTAAAAATGATTTAAAATAATTATTTAACATTTTAAAAATATAAAAGATCATTTTGTGCATCAACAATGTAATTATGCATTAGTAGGGCTATTATTGCAAAGATGTGCAATTTAGCCTAGAAAAATGTAAATATAATTAAAAAATGCACTGAAAATGTTTAAACACTATGCTGGCATCAATAAAGGATTTAGATGACTAAATCACCACAAAAATAATTTGAAGGATAATTACTGGATATTTTATAAATAAAAGAGAAGAAATAAATTGGTTTTTGGAGCTCTTAAAAATATAGAAAAATTATTATAAAAAACTTATGCATGCTTATAAATGCATATGTACTATGTGTTAAAAGTATATGGGGAAAAATTGGATATCAACAGCTGCCTCTCTTTACCTGGGAAGGATGAAAGAGTTTTCGGGTAAAGAAATGATGGCCAATTTTGACCGAATGGGATGCTTTGAAAGATAGAGGCCGGACTCCGGTCTTGAGTTGCCTACATATATCTGGTTTTACAGGAATCAGGCCATGTGTAGTTCTGGATTCATTGGCGGAATATAACGATGAAGTCATTGCAAGAACGGACACGAGGTGCGAGAGCGGTTAAGGTTTGAGACAGTTTGAAGGAACTGGAGCGAGGTCGCTCCTGCTAGGATAGCGGTTGCTTGCTGGTCACGTGCAGATAAAGAGATTGCTACAAACATGTATTTGTGCGAAAATTAAAACATGATGCAGATTCCCTTTTAGACCATGAAAGTTGTTCTTTGGACGGATAAGGATGATTTCCTCAGACCATGATGTCCTGGGCCATGAATTGTTTAGTGAGGGATTCGCAGGTCATGAGATGGTATTCTCGGGCCATGAAGATGGTGCCTCCGAACCATGACGCCTTTGAATAATGATATGCAAATTTGAAGGATCCTCAGGCCATAGCATGGTGTCTTCCGGCTATNAAGAATTAACCTCATGCAAATAGGGAGGCAAGGATTAGCCTCATGCAAGTATGGAGGCAAGGATTAGCCTCATGCAAATAGGGAGGCAAGGATTAGCCTCATGCAAGTATGGAGGCAGGGATTAGCCTCATGCAAATGCGGAGGCAAGGATTAGCCTCATGCAGGTGGGAAGGCAAGGATTAGCCTTATGCAAATAGGGAGGCAAGGATTAGCCTTATGCATACATGGAGGCAAGGATTAGCCTCATGCGATTAGGGAGGCAGGGATTAGCCTCATGCAGATAGGAAGGCAGAGATTAGCCTTATGCAAATAGGGAGGCAAGGATTAGCCTCATGCAAGTATGGAGGCTAGGCTTAGCCTCATGCAGACGGAAAGGCAGGGATTAACCTTATGCAAATAGGAAGGCAAGGATTAGCCTCATGCAAGAATAGAGGCAGGGATTAGCCTCATGCAGATAGGGAGGCAGGGATTAGCCTCATGCAGATAGGGAGGCAGGGATTAGCCTCATGCAGATAGGGAGGCAGGGATTAGCCTCATGCAGATAGGGAGGCAGGGATTAGCCTCATGCAAGTAGGGAGGCAAGGATTAGCCTCATGCAGGTAGGGAGGCAGGGATTAGCCTCATGCAGATAGGGAGGCAGGGATTAGCCTCATGCAAGTAGGGAGGCAAGGATTAGCCTCATGCAGGTAGGGAGGAAAGGATTAGCCTCATGCAAATAGGGAGTCAAGGATTAGCCTCATGCATGTATGGAGGCAAGGATTAGCCTCATGCAAACGGGAAGGAAAGGATTAGCCTTATGCAGATGGGAAGGCAGGGATCAGCCTTATGCAAATAGGGAGGCAAGGATTAGCCTCATGCAGATAGGGAGGCAAGGATTATCCTCATGCGGTTAGGGGAGGCAGGGATTAGCCTCATGCAGATGCGGAGGCAAATAAGATTAGCATATGTCTTAGCTGGAGATATATTCGGTCTCGGATGGTCCGGTTGATAGTGATCTTATTACGTGTATATTTTCTGCGGATGTTACCGTTGCGTCCAATGTGCCTGCGCTCAAAGAAAAATTGTATGTTTTATGGGGGGAGGTTGGTTCGTGCTTCTATCCGCTGCCCTTGCTTTGCTCTGTTCTGGAGGCCTTTTGAGTTTCCTGGATAACCTGACTGTTACGGAAATAGAGGTTTTGAAAATATGGAGTTACTTATAAAAACAGAGTTATTTAGAAATATATTGATACATTAAGTAATTTTAGATGAACTAGTGACTGTAACACATCTCAAAGGCATTGCAGCTCTCTTATATTAAAATTTTGAGGGCCCTCTTCAAAATTCTGTCTCAGTTTGGTAGATTATCTTTTGACCGTTTGCAGATAATAGGCCTTGCTGAACCCTCTTCGAAATTTTGAAAATCCTTCTCAAAATTCTGCCCCAGTTTCTTAACTGATTTCTGACCGTCTGATACATGTTGGTGTCGGCTGGACTTGCTCCGGAATTTTGAGGGTCCTCCTCAAAATTCTACCCCAGTTTCTGATCTTGGGGGAAAATGGAAATTTTATTATGATATGACCGAACCCATAAGGCTGCCTACGTATCCCCTCTTAAATTGGAATCAGGTCAAGCGTAGTTCAATTACATCAGATGAGGAAACGTAAATAATCTAAGCATTGTATCTCTTGACTGCGTCTGAATTAATTGGTTTTGGCCAGATTTCTCCATCCATTTCTGCAAGTATGAGTGCTCCTCCTGTCAGCACCTTGTGAACCATGTACGGGCCTTGCCAATTGGGAGAGAATTTCCCTTTGGCTTCATCTTGATGTGGGAAGATCTTCTTCAGCACCAGTTGTCCCGGTGCAAATTGTCTCGGTTTGACCCTGATAACTAGGGATTTTGTAGTGTTTTATGCTCCTTCTTGCTTACGCTTTGGTTATAAATTGTTACAAAATAATCCCAAAAGGCTCATAAGTTGTGCTTGATTGCAGGTTTGATCGACAAAGTGACGAAATGTCAAGGATCGGCTCAAAAGGAGTGAAACCTGCTCAAGTATCAAAGACCAAGTAAAATGAGGGCAAACAAGCCTAGTGCGGACCGCACAAAGTTGAATGCGGCTGCACTAGATGGTTCAGAGAGTTGGCAAAATCAGGCTTCAGGCGACGCGGTCGCGGTATACATAGCGCGGTCCGCAGTGAAGGCTCCGCGGCTGCACTACCTTTTTGTGCGGTCCGCGCACAAGAGATTCAGAGAGATGGAATTATGCCAAGTCCAAGCAATGCGGTCCGCAGTCGTTATTGTGCGGACCGCGCCAGCTGCCTCCGCGTTCGCGGTCCATTTTACGCGGTCCGCGGAGCCCAAGTTTAGAGAGCTCAGAATTGAAGTCAAAGAGCCTAGCGCGGCCGCGGTCCATTTCATGCGGCCCGCGCTGACCCCGCAGGGGTATTTTTGTCCAATTTTTCCAGCCTACTATAAATAGGACATTTTACCATTTTTAGGTCATCAATTAATTCCAGACTTTGAGTTGCGCTCGTGAGACTCTTTTTGTAGCCATTTTTGGCATCTTAGCTTCAAATTAGCGATAGATTCTTGTACTTTAATTTAGTATTTAATTAATTTGTCTTGTTTTTCATCTATTTCTTCATTTTCTCCTTCAATCATGAGTAGCTAAACTCATTAGCTAGGATTGTAGCTCAACCCTAGTGTGGGTAATTGATGGGTGTTGCCATCTAGTATTAGATTGACTATGGGTGTTTGCTATTTGAGTTGATTTTATGTTTTAATCTATAAATTGGTGGTTGTAAACACTGATTTGTGCTTTGTGGATTTGACTCTTCTTGAGAAGGAGAGTCTAAGTCTCCAAAATTGACCCAACAAGGAATTGGGATGGACTCATGAGAAATGATAGTCCCAATTAACGGGTTAAACCTCGAGAGAGTAATCACCCTACTTGAACCCTAGTTGCTTGGTATAATTTGCCTACCCATTTGGTTTCGAGAGAGTCAAGTGGGCAAAATCACTCTCTCTACCGAGAGGTGTAAGAGTGGGTAAAATTGTGCAACGGTTATAGCATAAGCCCCAATTATGTCAATCGAACCTTAGTAACATCTACCCATCAATTAGCCACCTAGGTGATGTCACGACCCTAGTGCCCTTTTTCCCATTAGATACAACTTTAGCAATTATCTCGTAGCATAATCTAGTTTCAATTAGTAGTTTGATAATAGTAGTTTATAATTGAAAAACCCAAAAATGTTGAAAGTGACATTTAGAACAATTAAACGACTCTAGTCTAAGTATATACCCAGCTCCAATTTCTAGCTCTCTGAGGAATTCGATGCCGACCCTCATATCGGGTAAAAGCTATTGCGACCCTCTCTTCCTACTTTATAGTAGTGCGGAGTTGGCAGCGATCACTTTTTGGTGCCGTTGTCGGGGAGCTAACGGTTTTGGCTATCTATTTAGTTAGTTTTGTGTGTTGTTCTTCTTTCCTTCTTATTTACTAATTTGTGTGTGTGATTACTACAGGTACCTAATGGCTTTCAACGCGAATGACCCTCTTGGAAACGTGCTTGTCGGGGAGGAGGTAGATGAAATTAGAGACGATGAGGTGCCTCTTGTACCTCCCGGATGTGGACGAGGCTACGCTGCTAATGCTAATGACAATGTTCCAAACCCTCCTCCGCCACCTCCAAGAGCAGTTCCTTGGGTGCTACCAAATCAAGGATATGCGAGTGCGATTGTCCCTCCCAGAATACGGGCGGGCAATTTTCAGATAACTAATGTGATGCTGACCCTTCTTTAGCAACGTGGGTATTTCACGGGCGCTGCAGATCAAAATGCCTAAAAGGGTTCGTGGATACATGTTGGGGTAGCAAGCAGACGAATGTGTCCGAAGATGCCCTTAGGTTGAGACTTTTCCCGTTCTCACTCCGGGGAAAGGCATTAGATTGGCTAGAGAGACTCCCCAATCATTCCATCACAACTTGGGACGAGTTGGCGGATAAATTTATTGCTAAATTCTTCTCACCCAGGCATATGGCGGCACTTCGAGATGAGATATTGACTTTCAAGCAAGAACCCACGGAACCTTTGCATGAGATTTGGGAGCGGTTTAGAACAATGGTGAAAGAATGCCCAAACAATGATATGACGGAGGCGATGATCCAACAAATCAATGCATAGTCAATCAATTGGCCGGGGGTAACTTCATGAGGTTGACTTATGACCAAGCTTGTGAGATTCTTGATGAGATGGCGGACACATCTTCCGCATGGCAAAGTAGGCCCAATGTTCCTCAAGGCGACCCTACAATTATTCATTTACATAAGGAGCTACATGAACACGGACAGGCTATAGCGGAGTTGACAACTACCATGAACCACTTGGCTAAGGCACAGTTGCAAGTCCAAAACCCTCGCCAAGTGAATGCTATGGAAAGTGTTAATTTGCTTACCAACAAGAGAAGGCAAAGAAGGCAACAAAATCAAGGAATTCCGAACAATTTGATGATGATTGTGATGGGTTTCAAAATGAGGGCTATGATGAGCAAAATGAAGAGGTACAATATGTAAACAACTATCAAGGCAACAGAGGCAACTCTTCAAACCAACAATGGCGACCCCAAGGTAATTGGGGCAATCAACAACAAGGTGGTGGTAATTGGAACAACAACAACCAAGGCGGTAATTGGGGGAACAACAATCAAGGCAACCAAGGGCAGTGCAATGAAAATAACAACAATTAGAACAACAACGGTCAAGGCAATTGGAACAACAATGGAAACCAAGGCAATAGGGGGCAAGGCTTTCAAAGGCCCCCCATGTACCAACAACCGAACAATCCACCCCCGTTCCCTTCTCAAGGATCTAGTTCTTCGGGTAATGATATGGGAAGAATAGAAATGATGTTCGAACAAATGATGAAGAAGAACCAAGACTCCGATGCTCAATTGGCTTCCCACAATACCTCCATTCGGAATTTGGAGGTGCAAATAGGCCAAATCTCTCAATCGTTGAGTACTCGCCCAAAGGGTGCTCTATCAAGTGATACGGTAATGAACCCTAAGGGTGGGAACAATCATGTGATGGCGGTTACAAAAAGAAGTGGAGAGGCGGTGATGTGCATGCCTCGAAAGATAAGCAAGTTGTGGATGATGATGTTGAGTTGCAAGAAAATGATGTTCCTTTGGTAGTTGAAGATGTGGTAGAAAATGAGGTGAACAATGATGTGAGGATTGACATTGATGAAGCTGAGGTGGAAACTCAAGAGGTCGTGAACCCGTCTAGGGAGCACATAATTGACATGCCGGAGCCGGTGGTGCCAAAAGCCAAGACACCTTTGCCTAGACCACCTCCGCCTTATCCTCAAAGGCTAGCCAAGTAGAAAAGTGAAAACCAATTCCGAAAGTTCATTGACATGATGAAGAGTTTATCCATCAACGTGCCTTTGGTGGAGGCTTTGGAGCAAATGCCTGGGTATGCAAAATTCATGAAGGATTTGGTTACAAAGAAAAGATCAATGGATTGCGAAACTATCAAGATGACCCACCAAGTTAGTGCCATAGTACATTCAATGGCCCCGAAATTAGAGGATCCTGGTGCTTTCACTATCCCTTGCACTATTGGTAGTGCGGACTTTGCCAAAGCTTTATGTGATCTTGGGGCAAGCATCAATTTAATGCCCTTCTCAGTTTTCAAGACTCTAGGTATTGGGCCACCAAGGCCAACCTCCATGAGATTACAGATGGCAGATAGATCAATGAAGCGTCCTCTGGGTATAGTAGATGATGTGCTTGTCCGGGTAGACAAATTTATCTTACTGGCAGACTTTGTGATTTTGGACTGTGAGGTGGACTATGAGGTCCCAATTATTCTAGGGAGACCTTTCCTTGCAACGGGGAAGGCATTGGTTGATGTTGAAGCAGGTGAACTAACCTTCAGGGTAGGTGATGAGAAGGTCGTCTTCCATGTTTGCAAATCCATGAAGCAGCCCAATAGCATCGAGGTGTGCTCATTTGTGGACATTGTCACAGCTGTGATAGTGGATGGCATAAGTTCTATGATTAATGTGGAGGATCCCCTTGAGGCTGTGCTATTAAATCTTGATATCGATGATGATGCAAGCAGAGTGGAGTGTGTCAATGCTCTACATGGGATGGGCTCTTATTCTTATGAGCCGAGAAAATTGTCTTTGGATCTTGAAAATCGGAAAACTCCACCAACCAAACCATCAATTGAGGAGCCACCGGTGTTGGAGTTGAAGCCACTTCCTCCACACCTCAGGTATGAATTCTTGGGCTCTAATTCAACTTTACCAGTTATTCTTTCTTCTTGCCTTACTAACATGCAGGTTAAGGCCACTTTGGCGGTGCTTCAAAGGCGAAAAGGGAAATTAGATGGACTCTGGCGGATATTCGGGGAATAAGCCTCGCAATTTGCATGCATAAAAATATCTTGGAGGATGATGCAAGGCCTTCCTTAGAACATCAAAGGAGGCTCAATGAGGCAATGTAAGAAGTGGTGAAAAAAGAGGTGATCAAGTGGCTAGATGCAGGTGTGGTGTATCCAATTTCTGATAGCTCATGGACTTCTCCGGTACAATGTGTGCCGAAGAAAGGTGGGATGACTGTGGTGACTAATGGAAATAATGAACTTATTCCCACTCGGACAATTACCGGGTGGCGGGTATGCATGGACAACCGGAAGCTAAACATGGTAACCCGAAAGGATCATTTCCCTTTGCCATTCCTTGACCAAATGCTTGACCGTCTTGCTGGGCGAGCTTTTTATTTCTTTTTGGATGGATATTCGGGTTATAATCAAATCTTAATTTCTCCGGAGGACCAAGAGAATACCACATTCACCTGCCCATATGATACTTTTGCTTTTTCTCGGATGCTGTTTGGATTGTGCAATGCTCCGGCGACCTTCCAACGATGCATGATGGCTATTTTCATATGGTGGAAGACATTTTGGAGGTCTTTATGGATGATTTCAGTGTGGTTGGTGATTCCTTTGAAAAGTGCTTGAGAAACTTGGATGGAGTTTTGGCCCGATGTGAAGAAACTAATCTCGTTCTCAATTGGGAAAAATGCCATTTTATGGTTGAAGAAGGTATAGTGTTGGGTCACAAGATTTCTAAGCATGGGATTGAGGTAGACAAGGCTAAAATCGAGGTGATTTCGAGGCTTCCTCCCCCCCCCCACTCCTGTCAAAGGGGTGAGGAGTTTCCTTGGACATGCCGGGTTCTACCGGCGGTTTATCAAAGATTTCTCGAAAGTTGTAAATCCCCTTTGCAAGTTGCTAGAGAAAGATGTTAAGTTTGTTTTTGATGAAAAATGCATGGAGGCCTTTGAACTTCTAAAGCACAAGTTGACCACCACCCCGATCATTACCGCACCCAATTGGAGTTTGCCCTTCGAACTAATGTGCGATGCAAGTGATGTTGCGGTTGGGGCGGTGTTGGGTCAACGAGTGAACAAAATGTTCCATCCCGTGTACTATGCAAGTAAGACTATGAATGAAGCTAAACGGAATTACACGGTGACGGAGAAGGAATTGTTGGCCATTGTATTCGCCATGGAAAAATTTCGGCCATATCTTATGGGGGCCAAGGTCATAGTGCACACCGACCATGCCGCCCTTAGGTATTTGATGACCAAGAAAGATTCCAAGGCAAGATTGATGAGATGGGTATTACTTCTTCAAGAGTTTGATTTGGAAATAGTGGACCGGAAAGGTAGTGAGAACCAAGTTGCGGATCATTTGTCCCGCTTGGAAGAGGAAGGAAGGTCGTGTGATGGCTTGGAGATCAATGATACATTCCCCGATGAGCAACTACTTTCTGTGTCAATGTGTGATATGCCATGGTTTGCGGATATTGCTAATTTCATTGTGACTGGCATCATCCCATGTGAGCTCTCTTCTAACCAAAGGAAGAAGCTCAAACGGGATAGTTTGGATTTCTACTGGGATGATCCGTACTTGTTTAAGATTTGCACGGATGGTGTGATTCGAAGATGTGTCCCGGAGGGTGAGCAATTGAGTATTTTGGAGGCTTGTCACTCCTCCCCCTATGTTGGCCATCATGGAGGGGTGAGGACGGCTTTGAAAGTTTTGAGTTGTGGTTTATATTGGCCAACCTTGTTCAAAGATGCAAGTGATTTAGTGAAAAGATATGATCAATGTCAACGAGCGGGCGGGATTTAGTAAAAAGATATGATCTGTAGTGTTTTATGCTCCTTCTTGCTTACGCTTTGGTTATAAATTGTTACAAAATAATCCCAAAAGGCTCATAAGTTGTGCTTGATTGCAGGTTTGATCGACAAAGTGACGAAATGTCAAGGATCGGCTCAAAAGGAGTGAAACCTGCTCAAGTATCAAAGACCAAGTAAAATGAGGGAAAACAAGCCTAGTGCGGACCGCACAAAGTTGAATGCGGCCGCACTAGATGGTTCAGAGAGTTGGCAAAATCAGGCTTCAGGCGACACGGTCGCGGTATACATAGCACGGTCCGCAGTGAAGGCTCCGCGGCCGCACTACCTTTTTGTGCGGTCCGCGGACAAGAGATTCAGAGAGATGGAATTATGCCAAGTCCAAGCAATGCGGTCCGCGATCGTTATTGTACGGACCGCGCCAGCTGCCTTCGCGGCCGCGGTCCATTTTACGCGGTCCGCGGAGCCCAATTTCAGAGAGCTCAGAATTGAAGTCAAAGAGCCTAGCGCGGCTGCGGTCCATTTCATGCGGCCCGCGCTGACCCTGCAGGGTATTTTTGTCTAGTTTTTCCAGCCTTGTATAAATAGGACATTTTACCATTTTTAGGTCATCAGTTAATTCCAGACTTTGAGTTGCGCTCGTAAGACTCATTTTGTAGCCATTTTTGGCATCTTAGCTTCAAATTAACGATAGATTCTTGTACTTTAATTTAGTATTTAATTAATATGTCTTGTTTTTCATCTATTTCTTCATTTTCTCCTTCAAGCATGAGTAGCTAAACCCATTAGCTAGGGTTGTGGCTCAACCCTAGTGTGGGTAATTGATGGGTGTTGCCATCTAGTGTTAGATTGACTATGGGTGTTTGCTATTTGGGTTGATTTTATGTTTTAATCTATAAATTGGTGGTTGCAAACACTTATTTGTGCTTTGTGGATTTGACTCTTCTTGAGAAAGAGAGTCTAAGTCTCCAAAATTGACCCAACAAGGAATTGGGATGGACTCATGAGAAATGATAGTCCCAATTAACGGGTTAAACCTCGAGAGAGTAATCACCCTACTTGAACCCTAGTTGCTTGGTCTAATTTGCCTACCCATTTGGTCTCGAGAGAGTCAAGTGGGCAAAATCACTCTCTCTACCGAGAGGTGTGAGAGTGGGTAAAATTGTGCAACGGTTATAGCGTAAGCCCCAATTATGTCAATGGAACCTTAGTAACATCTACCCATCAATTAGCCACCTAGGTGATGTCACGACCCTAGTGTCCTTCTTCCCATTAGATACAAATTTAGCAATTATCTCGTAGCATAATCTAGTTTCAATTAATAGTTTGATAATAGTAGTTTATAATTGAAAAACCCAAAAATGTTGGAAGTGACATTTAGAACAATTACACGACTCTAGTCTAGATAGATACCCAGCTCCAATTTCTAGCTCTCTGAGGAATTTGATCCCGACCCTCATATCGGGTAAAAGCTATTGCGACCCTCTCTTCCTAATTTATAGTAGTGTGGAGTTGGCAGCGATCAGACCCTTTTGTTGAAAGCTTTGGACATTCTATTCTGATAAAGTTGACCGGACACATTGGTTCATCCTCTTTCCATCGATAAGGGCCAATTGTTCATAGCGACTCCTTATCCACTCTGCATCGCTGAGTTCAGCTTCCTGTATGATTCTTAAAGAAGGAATCTCCAACTCGGCTAGGATGATAGTCTCGGTACCATAAACCAACATGTAGGGAGTTGCCCCCGTTGATGTGCGAACTGTAGTGCGGTATCCCAATAAAGCAAAAGGTAGCTTCTCGTGCCATTGTTTGTGTTTTTCTACCATCTTCCTTAGTATCTTTTTGATATTTTTGTTGGCGGCTTCCACTGCTCTATTCGTCTGAGGTCTATAGGCTGTGGAATTCTTGTGCTTGATTTTGAAAGTTTCGCATATGGCTTTCATCAGATCACTGTTGAGGTTGGCGGCATTATCAGTAACAATAGACTCAGGAACTCTGAATCGGCAAACAATACGGTCTTTGACAAAGTCTGCGATGACTTTCTTGGTTATAGCTTTGTAAGATGCAGCCTCTACCCATTTTGTGAAGTAATCAATGGCTACCAGAATGAACCTATGTCCGTTTGAAGCAGTGGGCTCAATCAGACCAATTACATCCATTCCCCAGGCGGCGAACGGCCAGGGCGAGCTTGTTGCATTAAGCTCATTTGGCAGTACTTTTATCATATCGGCATGCACTTGACATTGGTAGCATTTGCGGACATACTGGACACAATCGGTCTCCATGGTCATCCAAAAGTAACTGGCCCTGAGTATCTTTTTGGCCAAGACAAAGCCATTCATATGTGAGCCGCAGGTCCCAGCATGTATCTCCTCAAGTAGCTTAGAAGATTATTTTGCGTCGACACATCTTAGCAATCCTAAATCAGGAGTTCTTCTGCACAAGTTTCCTCCGCTGAGGAAGAAGTGATTGGACAATCTCCGAAGTGTGCATTTCTGAGTGCGATTTGCATGCTCCGGGTATTCCCCCTTTGACAAATACTCCTTGATGTCATGGAACCAAGACTTTCCATCTGTTTTTTCTTCGACATGAGCACAATATGTCGGCTGATTATGGATCCTCATCGGAATGGGATCAATATAATTCTTGTATGGATGCTGTATCATAGATGACAAGGTGGCCAATGCGTCGGCAAACTCATTCTGAATTCTGGGTACATGCTGAAACTCTATCTTGGTGAACCTCTTTCTCAGTTCCTGCACATGGTGCAGATACGGTAATATCTTGGAATTCTTGGTGGCCCACTCTCCTTGTACCTGGTGCACGAGCAAGTCTAAATCCCCAATTACTAGCAGCTCCTAAATGTTCATGTCGACTGCCATGTTGAGCCCTTGTATGCAAGCTTCATACTCCGCCATGTTGTTAGAGCAGGAAAATCTGAGTTTAGCTGATACCAGATAATGTTGGCCTATTTCTGATACCAAAACTGCTCCAATGCCTACCCCTTTGAAATTTGCAGCTCCATCAAAGAACATCCTCCAACCGTCATATGCTTCAGTAATGTCTTCTCCTACGAATGATACCTCTTCGTCGGGAAAATACGTTTTCAAGGGTTCGTATTCTCCTCCCATCGGATTCTCAGCAAGATGATCTGCCAATTCTTGTCCTTTGATCGCCTTTTGAGTTACGTAGACGATATCGAACTCACTCATCAGTATTTGCCATTTGGCCAAATTTCCGATCGGCATGGGTTTTTGAAATATATACTTCAAAGGGTCCATCCTGGATATGAGGTATGTGGTGTAGGCACAGAAGTATTGTCTCAACTTCTAGGCCGTCCAGGTCAAAGCATAGCAAGTGCATTCCAGCAGAGATTACCGTGCTTCGTAAGGTGTGAACTTCTTACTCAAGTAGTAGATGGCTTGCTCCTTCTTTCCTGTCTCGTCATGTTGTCCCAAAATACATCTGAAGGCTCCATCCAATACAGATAGATAGAGTAACAAAGGTCGTCCTGGTTCTGGCGGGACCAGAACTGGTGGTGTGGACAGGTACTCCTTGATCTTGTCAAAAGCTTTCTGACACTCCTCGGTCCAGCTTATTTCGACATCTTTCCTCAGCATCTTGAAGATGGGTTCACATATGACTGTGGACTGTGCTATGAATCTACTGATATAGTTGAGACGTCCTAGGAAGCTACGTCCTTTTGCTCTTAGGTGGTGGTAACTCCTGAATAGCCTTGACTTTAGATGGATCCAGCTCGATCCCTCGACGACTGACGATGAATCCCAATAACTTTCCTGCGGGAACCCAGAATGCACACTTTGCGGGGTTCAGTTTCAAATTGTACCTCCTTAGCCTGTCGAAGAAAATTCTCAAGTCTGTTATGTGGTCTGTGGACTTCTTGGATTTGATAATGACGTCGTCCACATACACCTCTATCTCTTTGTGTATCATATCATGGAAGATGGTTGTCATGGCTCTCATGTAGGTAGCCCCAGCATTCTTTGGACCGAACGGCATCATCTTGTAGCAGTATACCTCCCATGGTGTAATAAAAGTTATTTTCTCTGCGTCCTCCTCGTCCAGCGAAGCAATCTACAAAAGATTGGAGCTCATTCTTGGCGCAATTATCGATTAGGATGTGTATATTTGGCAGTGGAAAATCGTCCTTAGGACTTGCTCTGTTTAAATCCCGATAGTCAACACATACTCTGACTTTCCCATCTTTCTTCGAAACTGGCACAACATTGGCTAACCAAGTTGGGTACTAAAACACCCTGAGAACCTTGGCTTTGATATGCTTGGTAACCTCCTCCTTGATTTTCAGGCTCATGCTTGGTTTGAACTTTCTGAGTTTCTACTTCACCGGCGGGCACATTGGATTGGTAGGTAACTTGTGAGCCACTATGGACATGCTCAAACCTGTCGTGTCATCATATGACCATGCGAAAATGTCCTCATATTTTTTTAGGAAATGGATGTACTCTTCCTTCTCTATCGGTGACAAGTGAATGCTGATGCGAGTCTCTTTGGCGGTCTCGGCGTCCCCCAGGTTTACTGCTTTGGTTTCGTCCAGATTGGACTTAGGCTTATTCTCAAAGTTTTCCACCTCCCTGACAACTTCCTCGGGTATCTTGTCCTCTTCATCCGAATCATTATCCTCATGTTGCGTTGCCTCATTACATGTCACAGTCACCGGTTCACCGGGAAAAGTAATAATAACGCTGTAGAAAGAAAAGTGTAGAAAATAGTAATGAATAATAAAGAGCAAATGCATTTGATTAAAATTAAACAACATCCAGGCTAATACGGCTCGATGAATTGAGCATTTATTTTGAAACAAAACAAGTCTTTAAAGACAAAGTTACTGAAAATTTTAAATGCCTAGAATGGCTATAGAAATAAAATCCGCCAAGCTACCCAGGGACTCGGCGGGCCCAGGATGGTGTGGCAGTCCTGTTCCTGAGAACAACTCCTCTCTCCACAATCTGAATAGTGAGGCCTTCTTCCTCCTCCTCCTCAATT
Source organism: Nicotiana attenuata (assembly GCF_001879085.1). Lineage (NCBI taxonomy): Eukaryota > Viridiplantae > Streptophyta > Magnoliopsida > Solanales > Solanaceae > Nicotiana > Nicotiana attenuata. Next base: position 28,595 of record NW_017671210.1, on the reverse strand, counting down.
ATTGCACTGCAGTCCATGTCTTCATCTTCCAAGAACAGACTCTTCAACCAGATAATGTTGGCCTATTTCTGATATTGTATCAGCCTGGTGAAAGGCTTGATCCAGACGTGGCACTGGTTGCTCAAGAGGGTAGTACGGTACACGCCATGGAGGCAACCAATCATTATACTCTTGCCATGTGTATTGATATCCGAGCCAAAGGTAGTACCATGACCCTTCAACTGTATTGTCTTAGTGATACCTTGGAGATTCTTCCCAAGCCCTTTGCCGGGTTCATACCCAGACCATGCTAGTTTGCTTTCTATTTTATTGCTCCACCATTTATCCTTCTCGACGGCGTTGACACGTTCAATGTGATGATAGGTTTCCCCTCCTAGACTTCTCCTATTTCCAATAACTGGGATGGTTTGACTGGTGTAAATGGGGTTACTCCTATCTCCGTGCATGATCACCTCCTGACAATTCCATTCGAACTTTAAGGCTTGATGTAATATGGACGCCACAGCCCCAGCGGCATGGATCCATGGTCGGCCTAATAGAAGATTGTATGAGGCCGGTATGTCGAGCACGTGAAACTCGACGTCGAACCAAGTTGGCCCCATATGCAAACACAGGTTGATTTCCCTGATCGTGGCCCTTTGAGACCCATCGAAAGATTTCACATTCATGCTTCCTGTCTGTATTTCATGAAAACCTTTGTCCAATCATTTCAGAGTGTCCAACGGACAAATATTGAGGCTTTAACCTCCGTCGACCAAGACCCTGGCAATGAAGTAGTCTTCACATCGCATTGTAATATACAGTGCCCTATTGTGGTTCAGATCCTCAGGTGGCAACTCATCCTCGTGGAAAGTGATTTTGTGACTTTCCAACACCTGTCCTACCATATTAGACATCTCTCCGCTGGTAATGTTATTAGGCACGTAAGCTTCGCTCAACACTTTCATCAAAGCGTTCTTGTGTGCTTCTGAATTTTGTAACAGCGACAGGATGGATATCTGAGCTGGGGTTTTGTTTAAATGATCGATGACAGAATACTCCTTTGCTTTTACTTTCCTCCAAAGGTCGTCTGGACCTTTTTCAATGACAGGCTGCTTGGAAGTGGCATCCTTACTTGGTCCTCCCAGGTGCTCAGGGGTATAGATTCTCCCAGTCCTGGTCATTCCTTGTGCGGCATCAGATTACTCCATCTTTGCCTTTCCTTTGCGTCTAGCTTCGAAAACATAATCCCAAGGTATCTCTTTTGAGTGGAAAGAGGGCGTGGTTGATACTGTCACTGTGAACAGTGCGACCACTTCTACTTCAAACGGAACAGGGGTGGCCGCGGGTGGAGTCACCTCTACCTTAAATGGAACTGATGTGGCTACCTCAACCTCAATTGGTGACTGAGTCTGCACCACAATAGGGGTAAGTGTGATTGGGGGTTTGAAGTCATCCCCTTCCCGAATGAGCCCAATCGACCCCTCAGGGTCCCATTCTTCGTTCGTCTCTATCACATATATTCCACCACCTCTGTGATCAGGGAGAGGGTTGTTGCGAACATTGGGTGTGGCCTCCTTTGCCTGTATAACATTGTTGTCAATCAGTGTCTGGATCTTGTCTTTCAATGCTCGACACTCGTTAGTGGTGTGCCCCTTCATACCGGAATGGTATGCACAAGTTTTGTTAGGATTGACCTATTGGGATGGATTCTCTAGTGCCACAGCGGGAAAGGCGTGACGTAACCTGCGGCTTTCAATCTTTCATATAGTTGGTCAATGGGTTCAGCGATGGCGGTGTATTGTCTGAGTGGCTTGCGGTTGAAATTGGGTCTTAGTCTTGGATAATTTTGGCGAGTCGGAGGCGATTAGAAATGAGGTGGTTGGGAGTTGTAGGTATGATAGACAGTGGCTGGCTGGGAGTATCTGGGAGATGATGGTTGATATGTAGGTGGTGGTGCTTGATATGTGGGTGGAGGTGTTCGATAGGTAAGTGGAGATTTTGGGCCTTGAGCCACCATTACTGCCCCAATGTCTTTCTTCTTTGATAGGCCACCTGATTGGAATGCTTTATTTGTGACCTGTAATGCCTCAAAATTTGTTCCCATCCTGCTCTTAATACCTTCCTCAATCCTTTCCCCAAGCTTGATAATATCGTAGAATTTATGGTTTTCAATAACCATCAACCTTTCATAATACTGCGGGTCTTGTGCTCTGACGAAGAACTTGTTCATCTGTTCTTCGTCGAAAGATGGCCTGACTTTGGCCGCTTCCGACCTCCAGCGGGTAGCATACTCGCGGAAAGTCTCAGTGGATTTCTTCTTGAGATTCTGGATGTAGAAAACATCGGGTGCATTTCCTGTGTTGAAGCTGAATCGGTCCATGAAATCCGATGCCATACCTACCCAATTGGACCATTTCTTGGGATCCTGGCTAATGTACCAGGACAAAGCATCACCAGTAAGACTCCTCATGAAGAGTTTCATCCGGATCTTCTCGTCCTTTCCGACTCCGACAAACTTGTCGCAATATGTCCTTAGATGGACTTTAGGATCACCTGTGCCGTCGAACATCTCGAACTTAGGAGGTTTGTACTCCTCCGGCAGTTCCACATCCGGCTATATGCATAAGTCTTCATAGTTCAACTCTTCTATTCCTTTGCCGCCTTCGACACCCTGAACTCGGCTTGTCAATTTCTTGAGTTCTTCAGCCATATTTTTAATGAGCTGGTCCTTCTCTGAGGATTTTGGTGCATAGGAAGTGGGCTGAGTAGAGTGAGGTATGGTCTCCACATATATGGGGATGTTCTGATGAGTGCCAGGGACGTGGGTGTAGTGATGGTCGTTGGTTGTGTTTTGAGGGTCGGGGATGGGTTGTGGTGTATTTTGGGGAGTGTGGTAAGTGGCGATTGGTGGGTACTGGATTGATTGGTGGTGGTGTTGCGGTGGAGTTGGTGTTGGTAAGAGATTGAAATTTTTTGGTGGGGCTGTGTATTGATGTGGTGTAGGAGGTTTTTGTGGATGTTGGTTTGGTGTGTTTTGGGGAGGTACTGGGTTCTTTGTGTTTTGCTGATTGATGTCGGGGACATTCAGAGTGAGTGATAAATTTGCCAAGTTGCGAACCTGCTCTAGCTCTCCTTGTAGCTCCATTATCTTTTGTTCCAATCTCAAGACTAGATCATTTGGTGCTGGGGTACTCCGACCGTCTGAAGTTTCTGCGTTTTCGACATTCTCCTTTCGAATACCACTTAAGTCGTCCATTTTTGTTTTTCCTTTGCCTTTTGTATTGCTTGGTGGAGGAGGAGGTGGAGGGCTTCTGGATCTGGTATGATAAAGTATCATGTGTGTAAATAATATCCCAATTGCCAAACTAATATCCCAACCTTCCTTGCCAATTTCTTAAAATACCTTTGTGTTTCTCTCTCTCTCTCTCTCTTGAATCTCCTGCCTCTCTCACTGTCAACTACCATCAGGTTTGCTCTCTGATTTCTACTCTTTTCATTTTACATATAATGATATAAATTAGGTCTATGCCAGTATGAGTGAACCAACCTTAGGGAATGGGAATAATCACAATAAAGAAAAAAAACAAAAAGGTAACAAGTTAGTAGGGGTTTTGAAATGTTGCAGTATTTAAACACGCATTGCGGGAATGTAAATTCGCGCCCTAATTTGGGAGCCTCGTTGTGCCCAAGGTAGGCCTAGCGACAAGTAGATTTGGAGAACTTAGATGCCAACAAATGCCTCATTTCATCATATAAAAAATAGACGAATCCCAAAACGACACTAAGATAATAGAAAAGATAAGTCACTACTGGCGCTTGGCCTTATTACATTTTAGGAAAGCAACTAAATCTAGCCTATTTGGTCCCAGAAGGACCTTCCCTAGATTCGATCTTCCTGACTCCATCGTACAAGTCTCCCAGCTCGCGCAGACCCAGCAGCAAGTATGCTCTAGCCAGATGTCCTTCTTCAGCTCCTTCAGCGTTCTGGCAATCCTCAATCCTCTTTATGACCTTACCCTCCAGTTCCACTAGTCCTCGCTCCAGATATTCCAGCCTCCTGTTGGAGGTGATCGCCATTTCTTTCCATTCCTCAATCATCTCACATTCCTCTCATGTATTTCCTGGTGCTCATTCTCAGAGTCGTGGATCCTCTTGCGCAGCCTATTGTACTTGACTTGAGCTTTAGCTTCTTCGTCTAGGATTCTATTCCCTCGACCGGTTCCTGGCATCACCATTCCTTTTAGATTGTCTTCTAACCACGTCGGGTAGAGAGGTTCGCACCCTGCATGATACCTGTCGGGCTCAATGGTGTTCCTTTCCATAATGATTTTGCAGTGCCACATATGCTAGGCTTGGCACTTGTAAGGAACGTCGTCGTCTTGAAAGTCTGCTCTGAAATGGCTCATCTTGATAACCCTGGGTACAACCTGTCTCCTGCCCGCTTGCCTCATGACTCGGATAGGGACATAGGGGTATATCCCCCTCAACCCAATCAGCACCAGGTATGGAGCGTCTCTGGACCTAATGATGAATTCGTATGTCGGGAACCATTCAAACATCCATTGTACTTGCTCCTCAGTTAGATTTTCGAAAAATTCCACCCACTCTTTGGCACTCTCCTGCTGAGCAAACCTGCCCGGAATGTAGGTCATCCGCTTAGGGTGATGGAAGGCAATATGGTCATTCCAAGCTCTTCGCGGAAATTCTTGGCGATACTGGCCCTTTTGAAGATGTTCTAGTAACCATAACTGCAGCAACATGTTACATCCCTTGAAATGATGGACCCCTCTTTGACAGCGCTCCATAGCCCTGTAGATGTCGGCTATGATCATGGGGACTATGGTGTATGTCTGTCCATTGATCTCCTCCATCAAAGTCTTGGTGACCATGGCCAACCTAGTGTGGATTCTTTCCTTTTTCATTGGGAACACTATCACGCCCAGGAAGCATACAATGAACACGAACACTCTGCTGTGGATATACCAGTACGGTTCTCCGGCACTAATAACCCGGGGCTATCCCAAGTCAATCCCGCAAGCCCTCCGATTTCTTCTAGAAGTGGTGTTATTTCTATGTCGCCAAAACGAAACACAGCCCTTTCACTATCCCAGAATAAAGTGGCAGCCTCGATCGACCTCTTGTTTGGCTCAATGTCTAGCAGAGAAGGTAGATTGCCCAAGTACTTTCTTGCGTGTTTCTTGTCACTTGAGGAAAGGTCCTCCTACCAATCTAGTAGCAATGGTGGGATGTTGCTAACCATACCGAATCTGGGGACCTCGTGCCTCATTTTCCGCAAAAAACAAAAGGGTTAGTCCCTTATCCCCCACCAGACTCGACTATTTATACATTCATGATTAACATATTGGCATTTAGTTCTCCAACTTAATGCACAGAACGTGGTTGTGTCCGCTGGGATTATGGAAACCCCGATGGACTTTTGGATAAGGCTCGTCTTAAAGGATTGTTATGCGGACAACATATTAATCCGACTAGGTTTGACCATGATGCATGCACAATTTCGACCAGAGTAAGGTTACTATGGGGGTTTAGACTGGTACCCTCAAGCAGACAACTTGAGGGGGAAAGGCACGGAATCATCGACTGCGCCGCTGATCGACTAGTTTTACCGCAAATAAGCCTTTCCGATTTTAAGGGTAATAAATAGGAAGAGCGCAACCACTCATCAAGTGTTGCTATAAGATTTGATACGCAAGAGTGGAATATGATGTGGAGTATATGCAATAATAAATAGCATGTTTTCAAGTATTTGCACGTAAGAAAATAATAAATGCAGTATTTAAATAATTGAATGACAGTTACAGAAAGAAAACAAAGAGACAAGTCAGTTTCAGGAATAAAAGAATCATAAATGCTTTAAAAATAAACAGTTAGATTCAAATAAAGGGAAAGGGTACGGGATAAAGCATGCTTGGACTAATTCACAAAGATAAGTTCGTTATGGCAAGAGCCTAAAATATCACCAGCAGAGTCGCCATGCTGTCGCGCCCCCTTTTTCCCTCCTCGCGGGGAGAAGTCCGGGTTCCGACATTTCATGGGGGTAATAACTCATTTTCTTTTGGGAATTTGGGTTTTTGAAGAGTCGCCACCTAACGGATTATGGTGCGTTAGGGCACCTTGAGCAATTAACTCATGGACTAGTTTGCATCACCAGAGATTTAGGGTAAGGGCTCGAAATAACCTTGAGGGGAAGGTGTTAGGCACCCCTCTTGGTCCACAATGGTGGGTCCCAGCCAAACATATACTTATGAATTAGCCCTTCTAATAAATAAATAGTTTAAACACATAATTGCAAATAAGGGCATGCTTTGGACATTGTATGACTCAAGTAAAGAGACAAAGAAAAGACTTGACCAAATTGCATGTATAGGAAAAAAAGCAAAGTTTAAACATCGGGAATTGGGAAAGAGGGGTCCTAGGTTGGTTAGCCTACAAGATCACTCCACACAATGCCCGGTAAACACTCCTCAATGAGGGGCTACACGTGACATTAGCACGTAGTCATCATATCCCTACTACCCAATTCCCTCCCCTTGGTCATAGCCTAAAATGCTCTAGCAACCTTGAAAATGTTCTATGCGTGCACTACACGTCCCTTCCTCGTGGCCCTGGAGGTATTTTAGGGCCTCTACTTTGGACAGTTCTAGACCTTCCTAAGGTTTTAAAGCATAAAAGTCTAGGCGTCAATCAAGAACAATTAGGATTGCATTTAAAGAGAACAAATTATAGGCTCACAGTTACCTCCACAAATATAACAAGTAAATGCATGTCTTCAAACAACAGTCAGGTATTTAAGAGAAAATCCTAGAACATGATATCTAGGTGAGCAGGGATTATACAATATTGAATTAGGACAAAGTGCAAAAAACTTATTTAGCTTGCCTACTGATTTAGACCTGTTAAATCTGGATAGTTTTAAATAACAAAGCACAGTTTCATAGTTGCAGAATTTAAATCGCCCTAGAGGCTTGCCTAAGCGCAGAACAGTGATGTCCTAAGAGCATGATATCTACATTGATGCAGTAAAATAGTGAACAGTTTTTAAACGGACACTTGAGATCTTATAGACATGCTTTCTAGCGGTAGTAAATTAAGGCAGTGCTTGAAAACTCATTTAAAGAAGCAGACAGTTGACTAAACCAATTCAGAATGAACTAACACGAACTAAACTGATTTGTTTAACTAAACAAATTTTAAGTTCTATAGGCAGGATTTCTACTAGAACTGATTTTAATTCCGATAGGCACAGTATCTAATTGTTAAGAACTGATTTTCGAACTTATAGGCATGATTTCTAGCGAGATGAATGTAAATATATGCTGTAGCAGAAACTGAACTCAATCACTTTACACTCTATAGGCATGATATCTAATTGTAAAGTTAATTTTAACACTATAAGCATGATTTCTATTATTAGAGCCATTTAGATCCTATAGGCATGGTTTCTAATATTGTGGAAATAAAGCAAAACGTAGAAAATGCATTAACACAATCCTATAGGCATGGTATCTACCCGAGCTACCCAACAGATATGTAACTACCTAGCCCTTTTCACTAATCACCCCAACGTTGTTTACAAATAATTATTACAGACCAGCTGAATAAATTACATAAACAAATAGAGAAAAAGAAGAAGTTAACTATAGGGAGCCTGAAGAAGGCCCAAATGACTTCTCAAGCCTCCAATAGCCTCAAATGCCAAAGTCCATAGACAATATCATGTCTAGGTGTGTCAGAGTTCCCTAAGGACCTCAAGGATCCTGGGCAATGCTCGCACCTAGACCTTTTCTCAAACAATAACTGATTTAGGTGCAGTGTGGAAAGGCCAGCTCTGACATGCCAGAGTTCAGAGAGATCTCAAGGATCTCAAGGAAGTACACATGCCAGAGGGGCAGAACCTAATATTATATTCTAGGAGTAATGTGAGAGTCACTACAAAAAAACGCCAAATTTACGGAGGTTTTATTGCGGTGGATACTATAACCTCCGCAATTTATATCAAGTTGTAGGGGTTTATTTACCCCGTAAATATATTCCATTTTACGGCGGTTACTAACCTCCGCGAACCTTACAAAAAATAGTGCCCCCTAACCCCAATATTCCCTCGTTTTTTAATCCTTTCCCTCCCTTTTATTCCCAAACGTTTTCAGTTCTCTTAAAAAAAAACCCTCTTTAATTTCATCCCCAACCCCAATATCTCCGATTTTTTCACCTATTTACAAAATTATTTGATTTTTTGCTCAAGCCATAACTTGCTCAAGCCATAACTTCACATCAGGTGTAGTTTCTCTGCCATAACTTGCAAAATTCCAAATTCCTCTATTGATTTTGCTCTCTGCTTTGATTTTGCTTTTTTGTAAAATCAACCTAGAAAGCTATCAACCCAGAAAATGGATGTAAGTTCATATTGTGATTCCTCGAAAAGATCTGAAGCTCTCAATCGTGTAGCATTAATATTGTGATTAGAGCAAAATCATCTCTATCAGTCCTTTGATTTTGCTTTTTTTGTCTTTCTTTCTCATGCATGTGGGTTTTAAGTTTATTTTCTCTGTTAATTTGTGTTTTCCTTTACTGATTTTCTCGGTTAAGGCTCGAAAAAATTTGTGTCTTTCTTTCTCTGTAATTTCTCTGTTAATGCATGTAGGATTGATGTTTTTCGATTTTCAACAGAAAGGAGCAAAAATTTGGTAGAATCGGTGTATTTTGAAGAAGGATATAACACTCTTTGTTGAAATTGAGATGTAAGTCCTCTTTCTCCTTTGGCATTAGGTATTATAGGTTCTAAAATTTAGATTTTTGTGTATTTTGTAGGTTAATTTCTGTGATTTGAGACTTAATTGAAATATTTCCTTTTGCATGTGTATTTTAGAACTCCCGGGACCTTCAGAGAAGACGCAATTGTCTCAAGGTACTATTTTAGTATTGTTCAAAGAGCACAACTAAAGTATAAACAGGTTTTTAGTTTTCTTCATAGTGTTGAATATTAATTTTTTTTCCTTTCAGATTAAAATTGGTTTTGTTGTATATGTGCTCTATGTGTTTGAAAACTATTTTTCTGGAGTTGCGATTTGGTTGGTGATGTTTACAAATATGCAGTTTTCGAAATGAGTTATTTCTGGGAATTAGAATTGAATATGAGTTTACAATTTGGTTTCTGCAAGTTCCGAACTGGCTGTATGTATAATATATTTATTATTTTAGGGGTTTAAAGTTGGGGGATGGCATTTTGATGCTATATTTCTTGTTCTATTCATTGAATAAAGGTTTTCTTCTTGGAATTTAGTTCTTGGTAAATACTGAAACAGGCAACGAGGATACTGTCCATTTATATAACAACGAGGATACTTCTGCTTGGATGTATTCTTGGTTTAATAACTTGAAAAATAACATAAACTGTTATTACCGATTAAATAACTTCCATGTGAATTGTGATGTTAGGTGTAGCTTGCGTGATTTTAGCATATTCGTTGTGTCATATCTGCATATAAAAGTCTATACATGACGAACAAAATTGTCTTTAAGCAACAGTTTCCCAATTTATCTTCTGTATGTGCTGCCTACAAACCTCTATCGGAAGGGTTTGAAGTGCACGTTTTATAGTCAAATGTTATGACATGGTTAAAGGTTAATTCCATAACACCAGCCTAGTTGGCTGTCGGTTACTACTCACTGCCCTCCAGTTTTGGAGCGTGACAACTTGATGTAGTAAATTTAAGAGGAAACGTCAACAAGTTTTCTATACAATCCAAATATAAGTACAGATTCAGAATCTCAATTCTCTGGGATTCTTGAAATTCATGTCCACAATGCTAGGAACATACACAACATTTGTATCTATGACAACCAAGATGTTTATGCCAAATTTTCACTTACTTACAATCCTGTGAAGCCATATCAACAAGGATCATAAATGGTGGTGGCAATAATCCTGATTTCAATGAAGATTTAGCCATGAATGTATCCCAAATCGACTCGATTCTCAAATGTGAAATATGGATGCTTAGTAGAGCCAAAACACTAATGGAAGATCAACTCTTAGGATTTGCTTTAGTACCTATTTCTTCAGTTATTGGTAAAGGAATAACCACTCATGATTTTAGCCTTTCTTCCACTGATTTGTTTCATTCTCCTGCTGGTACTGTTAAATTGTCACTTTTCTTGAATACCAACAACCCTATTTCAGTATCAAATAATCCTTCTTGTTCACCATCATCTTCTTCTTCTATAAGTTCAGAAGTTGTATTACTGGACAGAAATACATCTCAACTTGTTCTTGATCCGATTGAGTATTCAAGAATTGAGTTTCCTGAAATCAACTTAGTTAAAGAGAATCAAGAAATGGTGTCTCAATATTTTGACTTAGGTGGTTCATTTCTCCAACTTTCTGCATTATTTTCAGTCAACAACAGCAGCAGCCCGAGAATTATAATTTAAGAGGTGTGAAAAATATTAAATTTTGTCTTGGAATTTATGTTCTGTCTTCTTCTCTTTAAAAGTCTATTTCTCACTTGAGTTTCTTGAGACATGAGACAGTAACATGTCAAATTACAACTGATGAAGTAAAGTGATAGATGAAATATCAGTGTTTGTCATACTTACATACTGCTGTACATGTGTTATATATTTTAGTACGTACTTTTTTTCTTGATTAGATATATGCATCATCCAATCATAACTAGCTAGAAAGAATCCTAGCTAAATTCTATTACCGCTACTACAATATTTTTATGTTATATCAGTGATTATTTGGTATGTGGTTGTTGGACGTAAGGATTGGTTTCTCAAAGATGGATTGTCACATGAAAATTCATTGAATTAGGAGATAAGGAAAAAAATGTTTAGATATCTGGTAGTAAATTTATATGTTGAATATATATTTTAAACTATATATATTCTATTGAAGCGTTGTACATTAAATAAATATTTATAATGTTATTGTGTTGATAGGTTACTAAATCATCCTTTCTCATGAAAATATTGTAGGTTACAGTAAACACTCTTGCTCAGAGAAATTCTTATCGGTGAATCACTTCTGAAAGCTTATATATCAATACTTTCCAATGGATAAATCTTGGATTGGAATGCCTAGAAATACAACAAAGTATTTACTTGGTTTGAATCAATTTCTGAATTTTGCATTTAAGAATGCTTCTATAGGAGATAGAATAAAATGTCTGTGTCCTAAATGTCGTTTTGGGAAGTGGCAGACTAGAGAGATAGTGTACGATCATTTGATTATCAAGCCATTCCCTTAAAATTATGTCACTTGGATTCTTCATGGGGAAACAGAAGAATTGGTGAACTCTAGAAGCACAGAGGTTATCCCAGATGCACTGCCTCCTGAAAATCCTATGGAATTGTTGATAAATGAATCATTCCCGGGTTTAAGGCATGAGGGAATTGATGCAGGTCCATCACAAGTAGTTGGAGAAGAAGAAATATTAAATGATTTGCCTTCTTCAAATAACAAAGAATTCTTTGAGTTGCTTAGAGATGGAAGTGAAGAATTATATGAAGGGTCCAAGTACTCGAAGCTAGAATTTTTGTTGAAGTTGTATCACATAAAGTGTTTGTCTGGGCTAAGTGACAAGGGAATGACTATGATGTAGATTTACTGAAGGATGCATTTGGATTTGCAAGGATACCTAATTCTTTTTATGAGGCCAAGAATACCATCAAAAAGCTTTGTCTTGATTATATCAAGATAGATGCTTGTCCAAACGATTGCATGTTGTACTGGGGAGATGATGCTAATGAGGAAACATGCAGGCATTGTCATACTTCTAGATGGAAGCCAACTAAGAAGAGCAACAATAATCATACGTCTACTACGAGAAAGAAGAAAAAGAAGCAAAAGATGCCCGCAAAAATTTTGCGTTACTTTCCACTAAAACCAAAGTTGCAGAGATTGTTCATGTGCTCTAAAATTGCAGAGCATATGAGATGGCATGTGAAAGATAGTAACAGAGATGGAATCATGAGGCATCCCAGAGATGGCGAGGCATGGAAGAGATTTGATACTACTTTTCCTGAATTTGCTTCTGATCCTAGAAATGTTCGATTAGGCCTAGATAGTGATGGTTTCAATCCTTTGGGATGATGAGTACTAATTATAGCATTTGGCCAGTGATTTTGGTTCCATATAACCTTCCACCTTAGTTGTGTATGAAGCAACCAAATTTTATCCTCTCAATGATCATTCCAGGTCCACGTACGGTGGGGAATAATATAGATGTATACCTACAACCGCTTATTAAGGAGTTGAATGAGTTGTGGTGTGAAAGTGTGTAAACTTTTGATTCATCAAAGAATGAAATGTTTAGAATGCGAGCAGCTCTTATGTGGACAGTTAGTGACTTTCCTGGACTTGAAATTTTATCCGGTTGGAACACACATACCGGTTTTGCATGTCCATCTTGTAATTTTGATACAGAACCTTGCCGACTTCGTCATAGTAGAAAGTGGTGCTTTATTGGTCATCGTCGGTTTTTGGCAAGAAATCATAAATTTAGATTGATGAGGCTTCGTTTTTTTTGGCAATACGGAAGAGAGAAATCCTCCAAGGAAGTTAACTGGATCAGATATTTTGAATCAAGTGGAAGAAATTGATGTTACATTTGGAAAACCAGCATAATTGAATGAAAGAAGGAAAAGAAATCGACAAAAAGGTACCGAGGAAAGTGCAACTCAACAATGGAGAAAAAAAAGCATATTCTTCAATCTTCCATATTGGGAATTCAACTTGTTGCGCCATAATTTAGATGTTATGCACATTGAGAAGAATGTGTTTGATAATATTATATACACTTTGCTACATGATAAAGACAAATCAAAGGATCATGTTAAGGCTCGAAAAGATCTACAAGATATTGGTATAAGGTGTGATCTTTGGCCAGATGATAATGAGAATTGTCGGCTTGCTTCGTTTGCTATTCCAACAAATAAAAGAGTCGACTTTCTCAAAACTTTAAAAATTATCTCGGTGCCGGATGGTTACTCAAGTAATATCTCTGGTTGTCTTGATCTAGATAAAAAGAGGATATTTGGACTAAAAAGCCATGATTGTCATATCATTATGGAACAATTGTTGCCCATAGCAATTCGGAATGTGCTTCTGAATCATGTTGTTGCAGTCTTGGTAGAGCTTTCATCCTTTTTTAGACAACTTTGTTCGAAAAGCTTGAGCCTCTCGGACCTAGAAAAGCTACAAGATCGGATTGTACTCACACTTTGCATTTGGAGATGTTGTTCCCTACATCCTTTTTTACTGTAATGGTTCATTTGACTGTCCATCTAGTGGATGAAGTAATACAAGGTGGACCGGTACATTATCGGTGGATGTATTTTGTTGAAAGGTAAAACATTACTTATTCAACATAATTTCAATCGATCTTATAATAGTAATTCAAAGTAAATACTTATTCTAATACATTTTTATTTTGGTTATAGATTGTTAGGTCATTTCAAGTCCCTTATAAGGAATAAAGCACAACCAGAAGGTTCCATAGCTGAGGGTTACATTGTTGAAGAAGCCCTAACTCTTTTTTCTCGTTATTTTGAGGATATTGAGTCGAGGGTAAATAGGCCTAAACGTGTAAACGATGGACCAAATCTTAATGAGGCTTCTGAAATGTCATCTATATTCCCTACACAAGGTAAACCCGTCGGAGGTTCTGAAACATTCACCTTGACTCAACTTGAGAAGACTCAAGCTCATCGATATGTGTTACTTAATTGTGCAGCAGTAAAGCCGTTTATTAGGTAAGAAAAATAAATTAATTTTAATTTTTACAAAAACTTTGAGTGAAGTGATTAAAATTGATAGAATAAACTCCTTTTGTAGTGAATTTAGGGATTACATAAGAAGGAGTTCAAGAGGCCGGAGACCTTCGATAACCTAAGTAGAAAGGAGAGTTAATAAAGAGTTTCCTGATTGGTTTCCAAAGAGAGTGAGTGAAAGTACATGTCTATGCTTAATTAACTTTCTAGTTTTAACTTTGAATATTTGACGAAAATAATTTTGTTTATTTAGATTATGAATCCAGATATAGCAAGCACAATCTCTACTGATTTGGAGTTTCTAGCACAAGGTCCATGTCCAGATGCGAGAAGGTTCACTGCTTATAACATTAATGGATTCAAAGTACGGACATTATCTAGAGAACAAGGATCACAAACTCAAAATAGTGGAGTTTTTCTTACCTCTGACACCTCTTGTATTGCATCTAACGCTGACAGAAATGCGAGGCAAGCAGACTTGCCATATTATGGGAAGTTGGAAGATATTATTGAGCTTAACTAATATGGTCAGTTTAAGGTTGTGCTCTTCAAATGCCAATGGGCTGACACTACTCGAGATAGAGGGTTCAAAAGAGATGCTTGGAATTTTAATTGTATTAATTTTTCTAGATTGATTCACATCGGTGATCGTGAGGAGCATGATCCTTATATTGAAGCATCTCAAGAAAATATGGTGTACTATGTTAATGATGAAACTGATGAAGGATGGAGTGTGGCTGTACATTTAAGGCCAAGAGATTTGTTTGATATGGGAGAGGTTGATGAAGGAGAAATATACGAGAATGGCCATTCCAACAACAAGAATTTGAACAATTTTTTGATATTAATTATGAAAATGTTCAACTTGCAATAGAGGAGCATATGTTTGAATAGGAACAATTTTTTTATGTTTATCAGGTTGAAGTGGATGTCAATGGTGAAGAAATCTTTGTTCTTGTGAATGTTGGTATAGACAATCGCCTTTTCATTCTGTGTTTAGTCCTTTCAAATTTCAAGTATGTAACTTTCAAATTTCAAGATTACTCTGTTTAATCTTCTCAATCAAATGATGAACAAAGAGAGGATTCTTGAATGCTTTTGCCATAAAGATTACCATATACTTTTGCCTAGTCTCACTATTCTGTAACCTCTCTTTAACAGTAGCTAAGTAGCTTTCTGGGCTCTCTTGTTGTTGTTTTAGACTCTGGACTTCCATTTTCAATGTGTTTTGATCCTTTTTCAGCTTCTCTATCCATTATGGATTAATGTGATGTGTTGTGTATGAGAGAGATATCCAGAATTAAATACTGGATTCAAGTTGGCAGATTTGTGCATGTTTGCTTATGATGATTTCTGTTAGCAATGAGTTCTCTGGAGGCAGTTATCCAAAAGTATGATTTACCACAGGCTGTGAAGAAATCATCTGGTATAGGAACATCTGGTGAAGAAATCATCTAGTATAACTATAAGTCTTAGCCAATGCTTTTCTTTTATTGCTTGCAGGTATGCCGAAGCCCAAGCGTTACGAGAACTTCCAGAGCACCTTTCAGTCAGCACCTACATCACAAGGTGTAGCACAACCTTTATCAACAACTCAATCAGCACCTTCGCATTTTGATGATCCACCACAGCTGACTTTATTTAATCAACCGACAACACGACCAACACCTTCAGGTCATGTTGCAGCAAATCCGATTCAGTCAGATCAGACCACAACACAGCAGGTTCCATCATCCCGGGCCGCGTCACAACAGCCACCATCTAGGAAGCGTAGTGGACGTGTGTCTTCACAACATTGGACTGTAGATGCAATAGGTATGCTAAGCTTCTTGTTTTGATGGGGTTTGGTTTTGATTTTCCGTGATATTTTCCCTTGTTGAAACTGTTTTCGCCGACTTGATCATCAACCTTAACAGAATTCTTGTCTTTACTGGGCTGCTACTTTTTATCTATTGATTTAGAAGTCAGTTTTAGTGGCTAAGGCTTTACATGTGATGGACACACTTCTGTCTGCATCTTTGGTCTTATGATTGAGGGCTACAAGTTTTGGACCTAGATGAATCTTCAAGTTGGCATCCTTGGTTGAATAGTTCCATCAAAATAAGAACAGAAAGATTAGTTTGCACGGGATAAAATGCCAAAAAACATATTCTTCTTTTGGTTCATAACTCGTCTCATCTGCCACTCTTCTGTTAAACCATGAGATAGGAGATTATTTTCTCCTGATTTTTTCCATAAACTTTGTTTGATTTCTGCTTCCGCTGCTTCATGGTGAGCTATTTCTTCCAATAGTGCAATCTGTAATGCAAGAAATTATCTAACTATTTAAGTTTTAGTACTTTTTCTACTTGATAAAAGACCAGTCAATATATGAAAAAGTGAAAATGTGAATGGCAACTCATTCAACAGTTCTTATAATATTTGGATTAAAATGCATTTTCCATCTAGGATATGTATGTAAGAGATGACCATCTGCAAACATCACATAATCTCCTTCTAGAAATAAGCTACCTGAACAATCAAAGGGGTTTGCCTTTTGCGAATAGAAAAAGGTTCTCCCTGATGATGACTGCTACGCTACTTCATATTGTGGAATATTTCTGAATGCACATATGAGTGCACATAATTTATCTATAACAAAAGAAAGAAGCATCTCCCTATTATATACACCAATCATAGCCTTCTTTTTTCTTTTCTCTTATCTTCTTTGTTTGAGCTCCATAACAATTATTGACTGCTGCTTTCATTATTATCTTTTAAGATTCGCAAGGAGCTAGCAAGATACTTAAAGTGAAGAAAAGGGACGTGTTAAATTTATCTAATGGAGAACGCATTGTGGTTGATTTTGACGACGGATTCTCCCATTGGTGAAGGATAAGGCATTCTTGCAGGCTTTTGCGGAATTTTAGCGACCGACTGCTCCATTTTTCCAATTCACTTTGAGAAATGGCTGGATATACCTGTGACAACCTTCAACCGTTGTTATGATCGATTTATAAAGGTATTACTGAGGCATACAATATCTCTGTTTTATGTCATTGGACTGTATTGTTGCATGTAATAATTATCTAACCATTGGATTATTCTTGAAGCCTCGATTTTGTTTTAGGACAAGACGATATGTTTATAATTCTATGTGTAAAAAGTGGGGCGCAAAAACGCTAAAGCTGTTTGATAAGGTCTATGATCCACTTAAGAGCAGAGCTGAGATAATGGATAGTGTTCCACTAGGGATTCCACCGGATCAATGGATTTCTTATGTTGATTACCGCTTTAAAGAAAAAACACTGGTATTTATTTCAATGCTTCAACTTTTAATTACTACGTTAAACTGTTTGATTAGAATAAAAACCAAAGATGGAGACCTCTGAAACTACCTTTGCTCCTCTTCCTTTGGCCATGTAAAGGCCTATATGATGCATCAATTCCTATCAATTCCAATTGCCAAAAAGATTAGTTTATCATTCCCTGTTCTTTTCTTCATAGCAACCCTTTATCATTCACTCCAAGTAGTAAAAAGAGGAACAAACATGGATATGGATATAATCTCAGAACTGCAGCCAAGAAGAAGAAAGCATTGAAAGATGACAAAATAATGGGAGTATGGACCAATTCATGCTGTTGTAAACTATTGTAGAAAAGTTAGTAGATTTATCAGATCTTTGGGACCTTAACTCTAAAGAAAGCAAGCCGTGACCAGTTGATCACCTCATTCAGAAGAAGAACAATCAGTTGATGCATTATGTCTGTTTGGTTGATTTTTTTTTTTTGGTATCTTTTTGTAAGGAAACTTGTAAAAGAAATGTTGAAATTCGGAAGAAACAAACTGTTTCACATATCAGTGACTCCAAACCTAACTCCAGAAGAAGGGCTGAAATGGTAATAATTCATTTTGGATACTTTAATTAAACTAGCATTTTTTCCTAGTTAGTTAAGTTAATGCGAATTTGACCTTTTCATTTATAGATGGCTGAGACTGGACAAAAGCCTGGACGAGGACAGCTTTATCTCGCTACACATAGGAATGAAGATGGATCATATGTTAATGAGGCGACAAAAGAGATATGTGTAAGACTCTCATTTCTCCAACATTTTCTTGTATGAGTACTCCTTGCTTTTTGTGTGTAATGTATGACGGTCTTCGCATAAAAGTTAGGATTTTTCCATCTTTTCTTTCGGCTCTATTTGCACTGCTGGGGATCATGTCTCTGATTGACATCAACTTTTCTATGACAGGAAGTGTTAAACTCGTAATGACATTCTAATGAGCATTTCTTGCTGGAGCCTCTTTGCTATGCATTTCCATGGGAAATTGTGATGAGAGTAATATTATGTCGATGGTTCTATCAGTGAAATGGGGTATAAATAGGATTAGTTATGTGTTGGGCACAGAGTACTAGCATTAGTTAATAACTGCTTTCCACCGGCATGCGGGTCCTAATAAGTTTGTACCATTCTCTCTCTGACTATAAATGGTACCTGCAGAAGTCTTCTTGTGCCATGAAACATTTTCTTGATAACAATAGATCCTATTGGTGGTAAAGTAAATATCCCCTGCCCCATGTAGGGAGAGATGAAGGGTGAGGTAACATTTGAATGTTCCTGATTTCTGTACTATACATCAAGGTTAAAAATGATCTTGTTGGATTTTGTTTACTTATAGGTAGACTTCATATTCCTGGTCTCTATATTGTACATCAATGTTATAAATGATCTTGTTGGATTTCTTTTACTAATTTGCTTGAGGAACTGTCCTTGAAGCGGACTCAGTGCTTTTGCTTTTCATTTTCTCAATGACATCATATCCTTTTTCTGTATTGGATGTCTAGTTTTTGAGTTTAACATGTTGTTAGCAGTATTTACATTTGAAGTTTCTGACATTATATTGATGATGGGTGTAGCTGATGTTTGTTTAAAGTAACAAGTTTGTCTGAGCTAAACTTATTAATGTTGAACTGCAACAAGCTCACGTTGTTAAGAATTTTATTCTTTAGGATTTTTTTTTAATACTGAATAGCTATTGTAAAATTCCACGAATTGCATTCTTGTAAGTTTCAGGATCTACATCTTAAGATAATGAAGAAACTTCAAAGCACTTGCTTGATTTTTGTTTTCTAGAGGTCTTCAATCCTGACCTAGGCGTGAAAGTTTAAATCAGCAATTACTGTTATTGGAGCTCCTTTTGTTGCTGTATTCTCTGTTGTTACCTTGGAATCTCCCTCTATGCATTCTTTCATTTTCTTGTCTTTGGTTTCTTCTTCTGCAACCTCCTGAAAGATGTCCACCATGATGTCTCTTTTCATCTAAAAGATCAAGTTTTTATTTCATAGCTTGCTTTTCTATGTGTAGCTAACTTGTCAACCACTGATTGAAGTAAGGACACTTGCTTTTGGTGTGTAATGTATTTAGGAAAAAATTGAACTGGCATTGACCCAAAGCACCGTGGATGAGTCTGAAATTTCGCCAAATGATGTTGTTGGTAAGGTGTTGGGAAAAGAGCACTCTGGAAGAGTAAGGTGCTTAGGATTAGGAGCTGTTTCTAGCAGAGCATTTAGACAAACAAGACCTCGCTATAGTGATTTGAATGCTTCAAGTTATAATAATGGTTCATGTTCTTCCCAATGCCAAGAGAAGTACAATCAAATGTTGAATGCTCACAATCAAAGCCAGGAGAACTACAGAGAAATGATGAATGCTAACACTCAAATGATGAATGCTAACACTCAAATGATGAATGCATTTAAGGCGTATAT
>NW_017671210.1:0-6063 GCF_001879085.1 Nicotiana attenuata | reverse complement strand
GTTCTTCAAGCTCTTGAGAATTAAGTTCACTGTTTGCAGAAGACTTGTATGCTTGAAGTGAATTCTCAAGTGTTCAAGTGATGTTTTATTAAAATGCTCTTGTTAATACACCCTTGATGACATCACTTGAATGATGTAAGCACTTGGTAGGTCAAAGGGCAAGTGACTGCAGAACTGCTGCACTGTGTGCACTGTTTCTGTGGCAGTCGCTTTCCAGTTGTGCACAGTTGACTTTCGTACTGCTGTCAGGAAAACACAAGGGATCAGGTCCTTGACTTGTTTCTCTATTTTCTACACTTGCAGCAGTTCACATTAGCTGGAGTCCTGGCTGGAATCCGTTCATTTATAATGTGTACAAAGTGTGTCTGGTTCCCTATCTGGTTCTTGATAGTAAGTTTGTTAGATCATCAAAACATAAGACAAAGACATTGAAAACCCATCAATTTCCCCCTTTTTGATGATGACAAACTTAGACATTGATAACATTATTTAGAGCAAAAATAACCAGATGAAGTAACGGGAACTTCACAAGTTCCCCCTGACATGATGCTTCCCCCTTAATCAGATCCCTATTTCAATTATGCTTCCCCCTTTTGGCATCATTAAAAATACACAAGCAGGCAAACAATATAAAGAAGTCTAGTCGAGCTAACTCATGCCACATATGTGCACACAACATGATAGAGAAGAGAGACAGAGAACGCAAACATTTAGATAACAAAAGAAGATAGATTTTATATATAAAACATATGCCTTTGCTTAAAAAGCAAAGGCAGGATTGGACTGTTAAAAACGGGAGCAGTATTGATACATCCCAACCACATCATAGCAAAAGAAACAAAAACATCTGCCAAGTCATAAAAACTAAAAGAGACAATCCAGAAACTGGTCACTTAAGGGGTTACTTAGGGGGCACTAGGAGTAGAGGGCTTGGAAGCTGCAACAAGAGTTTGGAGAACTAGGTCTATTCGGGCATTGGCCGACTTTTGCTCATTGAGCAGTTCTGCTTTTCGGTTCTCCACTTGTGCCCTCAGATCTGCATTTTCTTTTGTCAAACGAGCCACTTCCTCATTTGACTCCGGAGCCCCTTGGGCCTGCTGACCTTCCATGATAGCATTCCTAGCCTTCAACCTTCGAATCTCCTCAGTTGCACTATTTTGAGCATTAATGAGCTGTGAGATTGTTGATGTACTGCCTAACCCCCCATTCTTCTCGATGAACTCATATTCTTCCAATGGTGTTTGTGAGAAGGTCTACTTCTTGGTTCCTACCTTGCCTTGCCCCAGTGGCACCTTGAAAAACTTGAACACTTGCGTAAGCAGAAACCCATATGGAAGATCATGATTGCCATCCTTGAATGTTGCTACTTTTTGCATATGTTCGATCATGATAGCAGGCAGGTTGACAGGGTGAAAGCCATCCAGTTGCTCCATTAGAAATAGGTCAGACTTAGAGGTCACAGACCTCCTCTCAGCACGAGGCAGCAGAACCTTGTTTACCAAATCGAAGAGCAATTGATAAACATGGAGTAATGCTTTCTTGTGAATCTGGTCCCCCTTTCGGTTTGTATTATCCTTTAACACGGCAGTCCGGAAGTTAGACCCACACGCATCTTTCACATTAGACACACCAACTGTAGGGACTTTAAGAATATCCCCAAGCAAACACACATCAAACACAATGTCTACCTCATTCACCAATGCACAGATGTGGTCGGTATCAAAAGGAAAGAGGCTTGCATAAAAGCTTTGAACCTCATCCTCATACACTTTGGGTGCATCTATTTGGAACAGATGACCCCACTGTTGAAACTCAACCATCTCCAGGATTTGTCTCATACCAGCCATATTCGAAATTGCTGGGTCAAAAGTACGACCCAACAGAACTTTTTGGTGCCTTATTCGTTCTGAAACAGAGCTGGATTCACTCCTCATCTTTTTCACAGAACCAGGTTCCTTAACGGTTTCGGACTTTCTCTTGCCAGATTTCACACCACTTGATTTTGCTTTTCCCTTAGACTTGACTAACACATCCTCATCAGAAACTGAGGGCTCACTCACAACATCCTTCAACTTTGAACTGGGGGTTGTAACATTCTCTATGGAAGCAGATTCCTTCTTCTTCTTGGACCTTCTCACTAGGGAACTAGGTTCCTCTGTTGTTTCCTCCCCAATCTCCACCACAGGAACAACCTTATCACACACTATAACATTGTCTTTCATCAATCTTCTCTTTTTCTTCTTACTGCTTTTTCTACTCTTTTAAAGGGCAGAGTCATAGGCTACCTTTGCTTGCAACCTAGTAGTAGGTCTCTTAGTAGAAGACTCAGGGGTGGACACCACTTTTCGCCTGACTATTAAAGCATCAAGACAAATGATGTCGTGATCCTCCTCATCACTAGACCTCATCTCAGGAGCAGAACAGCCTGGGAGTGAGAACCCTGACTTGTTTCCTCCGGGGAGGGGTCAGGTTCCTCACGAGAGGGCCTAGTAGTTTCTGCTGGTGTAGAGCTTTCAACGGCCACCATGGCTCCTCCTCACTCCATACCCTCTGTCACGTTCCTCTGAGACATGGAAGCAACAGAAATTACCTCATGTAAGACGCCATCAGCAGATACCACAAAGATGGTCACGACATTTTCTTCCTCAATAGGCTCCATGGCCACCACATAATCTGAAACAACAATGGCGGAAACCTCTACGACCTCAGAACTTTTACCCAGTTCTCCACTTTTACCTTGATCAACGGGAACCTCAGAAGATAGAGAAGAAGGATCAACAATTTTAGGGGTTTCTGAGATAGTCGTCGTAGAACTGGAGGGAAACGGGAAATCTGGGTTAGGATTGATTTCAGTGATGAGAACAGGAATGGTTATAGAAGACTCATTGAGGACGGAGGGCTTAATGGGTTCTTCAGTATTAGAGACGACTGAGGCAGGAATTTCGGAGTTGGTGTCAGCCATTGAAGAGATAGAAGGAAAAGTCTTTGGAGAAGTTCCAATGGAGGACTCTTGTTTGTGAAGAAAGGAGAGGGTTTTTAATGAGAGAGGATAATTATGAAGAGAGAGATAGGAACCGGTTCTTAAACAACGGTTGTGCTTTGGAGAGATGCAACGTTTCAGAGGGAGATGGAATGATTTGAAGTGAAGAGACGTGACAGCAGGGTCTGAAAAGGTGGATGACATGCCAGTTGATATTTGTATCTTTTCAAGACGTGTAGTAAAGCATGCACATAACTACTAAACTTTGGTACAAGAACCAGGTTCTTGATCTATCATTGAAAATTTCAATCCTCTTTTATCATCCATGCAATGCATCTACAATTTATATACTCATCATGTGTGTTTACCTGCAACGGTATTGAAGTAAGTTAGACTTGGCCAGAAAACACTTTAGCTAGTTTTACCTGAAGGTGACTTTCATAGCCAATTGATGAGGAATCAAGTTCTCAATTGGGCTTCAATAGCCCCAGCTTCACCTTGTTTCTTTCAAAATGTTCCCTACTTAATGCTTTGGTGAAGATATCTGCAATTTGGTCTTCTGTGCTGCAGAACTTCATACACCACATTGTCCCTCAGAAAATGATGTCTCACATCAATATGTTTGGTTCTTTTGTGTTGAACTGGATTCTTGGCCATGTTGAGTGCACTGGTGTTATCACATAGAAGAGGCACACACTCAGTAAACACCCCAAAATCCTCCAGTTGCTGCTTAATCCATAGGAGTTGAGCACAGCAGGATGCTGCAGCTACATATTTTGCTTCAGCTGTTGAAAGAGCCACTGAGTTTTGCTTCCTTGTGCCCCAAGAGATGAGACATGACCCTAAAAAGTGAGCCATTCCAGAAGTGCTTTCCTATCCACAAGATAACCTGCATAGTCAGCATCAGCATACCCAATGAGATTAAAACTGTCACCTGAGGGGTAACACAGGACCAGGTCCTGTGTCCCTTTAAGGTATCTCAAAATTCTTTTGGCCGCCTTCAAATGAGATTTGATTAAAACCTTGCGCATAGCCCCACACTGAAGACAATATCGGTTCTGATGGCAGTGAGATAGAGAAGTGACCCAATAATGCCTCTATACATAGTTTGATTCACAAGAGATCCAGTTTCATCCATGTCCAGTCGAGTAGCCGTTGCAATGGGAGTGTCTATTGCTTTTGATGCTTCTATATCAAACCTCTTCAAGATCTCCTTGATGTATTTCTACTGACAAATGAATGTACCCTTTGTGGACTGCTTTAGTTAAAGAACCAAGAAAAAATTCAACTCCCCCATCATGATCATTTCAAACTCACTTCCCATGAGCTTTGCAAATTCTTTACACAGAGAATCAGTTGTTGCCCCAAAAATGATATCATCAACATAGACTTGAACAATGAGCAGGTTCCTTCCCCGTTTCTTTAGGAACAAGGTGTTGTCAATTTTTCCTCTTGTAAAACCATTTTCTAAGAGGAACTTTGACAGTTTTTCATACCAAGCTCGAGGAGCCTGCCTCAACCCATACAATGCTTTGTCTAGTTTAAACACATATTCAGGGTGTTCATGACATTCAAACCCTGGAGGTTGCTTCACATAGACTTCTTCCTTAAGAAGTCCATTTAGAAATGCACTTTTGACATCCATTTGGAACAAAGTGAATTCCATATGAGATGCAAAAGTGATTAGGATTCTAATAGCTTCCATGCGAGCAACCGGAGCAAACATTTCATCATAATCAATCCCTTGCTCTTGATTGTAGCCTTGAACCACTAGCCGGGCCTTGTTCCTTGTAGTGTTTCCATGTTCATCAAGCTTGTTCCTGAATACCCACCTGGTTCCTACAATGGTTCGATTTGAGGGTCTAGGTACCAGGTGCCAGACATTGTTCCTTTCAAACTGATGCAGCTCATCTTGCATGGCTGTAATCCAATCTGCATTTTTCAAGGCTTCCTTGATATTTTTGGGTTCTATTTGGGAGAGAAAGGCTGAGAAGGCAAGTAAATTTTTGGCTTTTGACCTGGTTTGTACTCCAGAATCTAGAAGAGTAATTATGTTGTCAAGAGGATGAGAGCTTTTTGTGTTTCCAGTTGGGCATTTGAGGATCATTTGTAGAGGATCTGGGTATATTTAACTGGTTCTCTTGTGTTCTTCTCTCAGGTACTAGTGGAGTACCCTGTACAGCATCAACCACTCTTTCTTCAGCTTCAGTGGTGGTAATTGAGGTACCTAGTTCCATTGAAGAAGAGGCAGCATTGTCTCCACTCGGCTCCTTCACTTGGCTCATCATATATGCCTTTCCATTTGTCATGTCAATGAATTCACCAGGAACCAGTAAGGGCTCTCCATCTTGATCATCTTTAGCATTTTTCTCACAGGAAGGATAGGACTCATCAAAGATAACATGAACACTTTCCTCAACGCATTGAGTCCGCTTGTTGTATATCTTGTAAGCTTTTCTTCGAGAAGAATACCCCAGAAAGATTCCTTCATCACTCTTGGCATCAAATTTGCCAAGCTGATCCTTTCCATTGTTGAGAACATAGTATTTACACCCAAATATTCTTAGGTGAGACAACTTGGGTTTCCTTCCATTCAGCAACTCATAGGGGGTTTTGTTCAGGAGAGATCTGATCATGCACCTGTTCACCAAATAGCAGGCAGTGTTGACAGCTTCAGCCCAGAAGTTCTTTGCAATCCCACTGTCGATCAGCATTGTTCTTGCCATTTCTTCAAGAGTTCTATTCTTCCTTTCCACAACTCCATTTTGCTGGGGGGGGGGGGGTTCTTGGAGCTGAGAAGTTGCGAGTAATGCCATTTTCATTGCAGAACTCATCAAATTTGGCATTGTCAAATTCTGTTCCATGATCTGATCTAATACATGCGACTCTAGACTCCATCTTTACTTGGATTTTCTTCACAAAAGCCACAAACACCTCAAAGGTTTCATCTTAGTTCTAAGAAATAGAGTCCATGTGAATCTGGAGTAGTCATCCACTATCACAAATATGTATCTTTTTCCTCCCCTGCTTTGCACTCTCATAGGGCCACATAAATCCATATGTAGAAGATCGAGTGGCTTTGA
>NW_017671209.1:322664-335563 GCF_001879085.1 Nicotiana attenuata | reverse complement strand
AGGTTCCGGAGTAGCTTTTGGTCATCAGCAGTAGATTGGGAGCTATCCTTCAGTCCGAGATTCCCGAGGTAGTCCTGCAGGCGTCTGCAGGCCCGGCATCTCCTCTATCTTTATTTATTATCTGTTTCCTTTTGTATCCGAGACAGACTTTATTCCTTGTCTCAGACAGTTGTATGTAGCATTCTTAGATAGTCCGTGAATTTTGTGACACCAGTCCTGGGTAGAAGCATATGTGGATTTTCCTTACTATTTTGGTTTACTTCGTTTAAGTCTTCTGCTAAATTATGAATTCCGCAGTTGTTTAATTATTTATCCCCTGTTAGTTTAATTGGTAAACATGGATTTAAAACAAAAGTATTATGGACTCTAAATGTGTGGCTTGCCTAGCTTCGACGAGTAGGAGCCATCACGACTCCCGAGGGTAGGAAATCCGGGTTGTGACAAGTTGGTATCAGAGCTCTAGATTACATAGGTCTCACAATTCACGGACAAGCTCAGTAGAGTCTGAGGGATCGGTACAGAGACGTTTGTATTTATCCCCCAGAGGCTACAGAGTTAGGAAAAGTTTCACATCTGTTCTTTCTTGTCATGCGGTTTGGTTTCTCAAAGCTAATTGAATTTCTACTCTGTTCTTTCGCAGATGGCGAGAACACACGCTTCCTCATCTACCGTCCAGCAGCCCTAGCCCCCAGCAACAGCACCCACTAGGGGCAGAAGGCAAGGCCGAGGCCGTGTTAGAGGCTAAGGTAGGGGCAGAGCCCAGCCCCGAGCAGCAGCACCAGTGGCGGTGCCTCAGGTTGATTTTGACGAGGAGGTTCCGACCCCAGCAGTTTCGGTGGGCCCAACTCAGGTTCCAGAGTGGTTTATTGCTACCCCAGTTCTTCAGGACGCTTTGGTCCGATTGGTGGGCCTCATGGAGAGTGTCACCCGTGCAGGCTTGCTTCCTGTAGCACCAGCCACTTCTCAGGCTGGAGGAGGAGTCCAGACTCTTGCTACTCGTACTCTGGAGCAGGTAGCTCCCCAGACTCAGACTCCAGCAGTCCAGCCAGTTGGAGCAGCTCAGCCGGGCGTGGTACCCCAGGCCGGTGATGGAGCAGCTATGTCTGCCGATGCTTTGTGGAGATTGGACAGGTTCACCAAGCTCTTCACTTCTACATTCAGCGGTGCATCTACTGAGGATTCCCAGGATTATCTGGATAGTTGCCACGAGGTTCTTCGGAACATGGGTATTGTTGAGTCCAATGGGGTTAATTTTGCTACATTTCGCTTGTTTGGATCCACCAAGACTTGGTGGAGGGATTATTGCTTAGCTAGGCCAGCAGGATCACCAGCCTTGACATGGGAGTTCACACAGCTATTTCTGGAGAAGTTTCTCCCTATTACTCAGCGAGAGGCCTATCGGAGGCAGTTCGAGCGCCTTCAGCAGGGATCCATGACTGTCACCCAGTACGAGACCAGGTTCATTGAGTTGGCTCGTCATGCTCTTATCATACTTCCCACCGAGAGAGAGAGGGTTAGGGGGTTTATTGACGGTCTTATCCAGCCGATTCGTCTTCAGATGGCTAGGGAGGCTGGGAGTGAGATATCCTTCCAGGAGGCGGCCAATGTGGCCCGGAGGGTTGAGATGGTATTATCACAGGGGGGTGGTCATAGAGCAGACAAGAGACCCCGTCAGTCAGGCAGATTCAGTGGTGCCTCATCTGGAGGCAGAGATTTATATGGTAGAGGCCATCCTCCTAGGCCTTATCAGTCAGCACTTCAGGTTTCTCACGGAGCTTCAGGTGGCCGTGGTCCCCAGATGCAGTATTCCGATCAGCAGTCCTACAGTGCACCACCTGCTCCTATCAGTGCACCGCCGCTTCAGAGTTTTCGGGGTGGTCATTCAGGTCGCCAGGGCCAGCAGTCTCAGCAGCCGAGGGCTTGTTACACTTGTGGTGAGACAGGCCACATTGCCAGGTTTTGCCCTCGAGCACCGAGCAGCTCTCAGCATCAGGGTTCTCGTGCCATGGTACAGGCACCAGATGTTCCACAGCCCGCCCAGCCAGCTAGAGGTGGGGTTAGAGGTGCTAGAGGTGGAGGTAGAGGTCCTAGAGGTGGATCTCAGGCCGCTAGAGGTGGAGGCCAGCCAGCAGCAGGCCGTCCCAGAGAGGTAGATCAGAGTGGTGGGGCCCAGCTCCGATGTTATGCTCTTCAGGCCAGACCCGAGGTAGAGGCTTCAGATGCAGTTATTACAGGTACGGTTCTGGTTTGTGATAGGGATGCTTCAGTGTTGTTTGATCTGGGGTCTACGTATTCGTATGTGTCATCTTATTTTGCCCCGTATTTGGTCATGCCTAGTGATGCATTGGGTATTCCTGTTTATGTGTCTACACTGGTGGGTGATTCTATTGTGGTCGATCGAGTCCATCGTTCTTGTATTGTGGTGATTGGGGGTCTTGAGACTCGTGTAGATTTGTTGCTTCTAGACATGGTTGACTTTGATATTATATTGGGGATGAACTGGTTATCACCCTATCACGCTATCTTAGATTGTCATGCCAAGACTGTAACCTTAGCTTTACCGGGTATGCCTCGTTTAGAGTGGAGAGGGACTCCTGGTCATTCTACCCGCAGTGTTATATCGTATGTGAAGGCTCGGCGTATGGTCGAGAAGGGGTGTTTGGCCTATTTAGCCTATGTTCGTGATTCTAGTGCTGAGGTTCCTTCTATTGATTCTGTGCCCGTTGTTCGTGAGTTTCCTGATGTTTTCCCTTCAGACCTGCCGGGTATGCCACCCGACAGGGATATTGATTTCTGCATTGATTTGGCTCCGGGCACTCAACCCATTTCTATCCCGCCGTATCGTATGGCCCCGCCGGAGTTTAAAGAGTTGAAGGAGCAGTTGCAAGATTTGCTTTAGAAGGGTTTCATTAGACCTAGTGTTTCGCCTTGGGGTGCGCCGGTGTTATTTGTCAAGAAGAAGGATGGGTCAATGAGAATGTGTATTGATTACCAGCAATTGAATAAGGTAACGATCAAGAATAAGTATCCTCTGCCGAGGATTGATGATTTGTTCTACCAGCTTCAGGGTGCCAGGGTATTTTCAAAGATTAACTTGCGATCTGGCTACCATCAGTTGAGGATTAGGGCATCCGATGTCCCTAAGATAGCTTTCCGCACTCGGTACGGGCATTATGAGTTCTTGGTTATGTCATTCGGGTTGACAAATGCTCCATCAGCTTTTATGGACTTGATGAACCGAGTGTTCAGGCCTTATTTGGACTCGTTCGTGATAGTCTTCATTGATGATATATTGATATATTCCCACAGCCAGGAGGAGCACGAGCATCACCTTAGAGTGGTTCTTCAGATTCTGAGGGATAGTCGGTTATATGCTAAGTTCTCAAAGTGTGAATTTTGGTTGAGTTTAGTTGCATTTCTGGGTCATGTCGTATCAGCAGAGGGTATTCAGGTGGACCCAAAGAAGATTGAGGCAGTCAAGAACTGGCCTAGACCAGCATCAGCTACAGAGATTCGGAGTTTCTTGGGGTTGGCAGGCTACTCGTCGGTTCGTGGAGGGGTTCTTCTATTGCAGCCCCGATGAACAGATTGACCCAGAAGGGTGCCCAGTTCAGATGGTCGAATGAGTGCGAGGCGAGCTTTCAGAAGCTCAAGATAGCTCTGAATACGGTACCGGTGTTGGTTTTGCCCACAGGTTTAGGGCCTTACACAGTTTATTGTGATGCGTCCCGTCTTGGGCTTGGAGCAGTGTTGATGCAGGATGGCAAAGTCATTGCCTATGCTTCGAGGCAGTTGAAGATTCATGAGAAGAACTATCCGGTTCACGATTTGGAGTTGGCAGCCATAGTTCACGCATTGAAGATTTGGAGGCAATATCTATATGGCGTGGCATGTGAGGTGTTCACGGATCACAAGAGCCTTTAGTACTTGTTCAAGCAAAAGGAGTTGAATTTGAGGCAGAGGAGGTGGTTGGAGTTGTTGAAGGATTATGATATCACCATTTTATATCATCCGGGAAAAGCCAATGTGGTGGCCGATTCTTTGAGTAGGAAGTCAGCCAGTATGGGCAGTCTTGCTTACATTCCGGTCGGTGAGAGGCCGCTTGCTTTGGATGTTCAGGCTTTGGCTAATCAGTTCGTGAGACTGGATGTTTCTGAGCCCAGTCGTGTGTTAGCTTGCACGGTCGCTCGTTCATCATTATTGGAGCGTATCCGTGATCGGTAGTATGATGATCCCCATTTGTGTGTCCTTAGAGACACGGTGCAGCGCGGAGGTGCCAGGCAGGTTACCTTAGATGATGATGGAGTTTTGAGATTGCAGGGCCGAGTATGTGTGCCCAATGTGGATGGGCTCCGAGAGTTGATTTTAGAGGAGGCCCATAGCTCCCGGTACTCTATTCATCCGGGCGCCGCGAAGATGTATCAGGATTTGCGGTAGCATTATTGGTGGCGTAGAATGAAGAAGGATATCTTAACATATGTGGCTCGTTTTTTGAATTGTCAGCAGGTTAAGTACGAGTATCAGAGGCCTGGTGGTTTATTTCAGAGGATTGAGATTCCCGAGTGGAAGTGGGAGCGAATCACTATGGACTTTGTTATTGGACTTCCGCTGACTCGGAAGAAGCTCGATTCAGTATGGTTCATTGTTGATAGGCTGACCAAGTCAGCACATTTCATTCCTGTGGCAGTCTCCTATTCTTCCGAGAGGCTAGCTGAGATCTATATTCGGGAGATTGTTGGCCTTCATGGTGTGCCCGTATCTATCATTTCGGACCAGGGTACGCAGTTTACCTCGCGTTTTTGGAGAGCAGTTCAGCGAGAGTTGGGCACACGGGTTGAGTTGAGCACAGCATTTCATCCCCAGACGGACGGTCAGTCGGAGCGGACTATCCAGATTTTGGAGGATATGCTCCGAGCTTGTGTTATTGACTTTGGAGATTCGTGGGATGAGTTCTTGCCCCTAGCAGAGTTTGCTTACAACAACAGCTACCAGTCGAGCATTCAGATGACTCCTTATGAGGCTTTATATGGTAGGCGGTGTCGGTCTCCGGTCGGATGGTTTGAGCCGGGAGAGGCTCGGTTGTTGGGTACAGATTTGGTTCAGGAGGCCTTGGACAAGGTCAGGATCATTCAGGATAGGCTCCGTTCAGCTCAGTCCAGGCAAAAGAGCTATGCAGACCGCAAGGTTCGAGATGTGGCTTTTATGGTCGGTGAGCGGGTATTGCTCCGAGTGTCGCCTATGAAAGGCTTGATGAGATTTGGGAAGAAGGGAAAGCTTAGCCCTAGGTTCATGGGTCCGTTTGAGATTCTTGATCGAGTGGGAGAGGTGGCTTATAGACTTGCCTTGCCGTCGAGCTTATCAGCCGTGCATCCGGTGTTTCATGTGTCCATGCTCCGGAGGTATCACGGCGATCCAGCCCACATGTTAGATTTCAGCTCTGTCCAGTTGGACAAGGACTTGTCTTATGAGGAGGAGCCGGTGGCTATTCTAGACCGGCAGGTTCGTCAGTTGAGGTCGAAAAGTTTCCCTTCTGTTCGTGTTCAATGGAGAGGTTAGCCTCCTGAGGCAACAACCTGGGAGTCCGAGTCCGATATGCGGAGCCGTTATCCTCATCTTTTCCCCGACTCAGGTATTTCCTTCTTCTGTCCGTTCGAGGACGAACGATTGTTTTAGAGGTGGAGAATGTGACGACCCAAAGGGTCATCACCTATTTTTAATTGAATTCTATGACTCCGAGGCCTTGAAAACCTCATTTAGAGTTGCCTCGATTTACGTGCACAGTCCGGGCGCGTAGCTGGAAAGCTTAAATATGAAATTCTGTGAAAAATGCTAAGTTTTGATGTTAAAATAAATAAATTTGACCTTGGTCAACGTTTTGGGTAAACGGACCCAGACCCGTGATTTGACGGTTCCGGAGGGTCCGTAGGAAAATATGGGACTTGGGCGTATGCCTGGAATCGAATTCCGAGGTCCTAAACCCGAGAAATGAATTTTTTTAAAAAAATTATTTTCTGAAATTGTTTAAGGAAATTTGAAATGAAATCTGATTAGAAAGCGATGGTACCGGGCCCGTATTTTGGTTCCGGCGCCCGGTACAGGTCTTATATATATTTTAAGTCCTTCCTGTGAAATTTGGTTGAAAACGGACGTCGTTTGACGTGATTCGGACCTAAATTGAAAAATTTGATGTTTTATGAAGTTTGAAAGAATTCATGGATTTTGAGGTTTAATTCGATGTTTATGATGTTATTTTGGTGATTTGATCGCATGAATAAGTTCGTAGAATGTTTTTGAGGTTGTGTGTATACTTGGGTTGGAGTTCCGAGGGCTCGGATGAGGTTCGAGTAAGTTCCGGGATGCCTTAGGCTTAGAAAATCAGATGTTGCAGGTTCAGGAGTTGCAGGTCTCTGAACCCTCTAATGCGGTCCGCGAGAAATCGCGTGCGACCGCGGAGGGGCCAGCGCGGCCGCGGTCGTCTTTGTGCGGGGCGCGGTGGAGGCTGTGCGGCCGCAGTCGGCTTTGTGCGGTCCGCACAGGGTGCTGAACTGCAGGTCTTCAGGTAAGCTTGTGCGGCCGCGGTCCATTTAATGCGGTCCGCACATGGGGTCTCAGAGGGGTATAAATAAACGGATTTTTAGTCATTTTTCATTTTTCAAAACCCTAAAAACATAAGAGGCGATTTTTCAAACAACCCTTCTTCTCCAAAACGTTGGTATGTGATTTCTAACTTATTTTATTCACTCCTTAACATCTTTTAACATGATTTCAACTTACAAGCAAAGATTTTCATGGGGGAATTTGGGTGTTTTGGGTAGAACCTAGGTTTTTCAAAAATTGGGGATTTGGACCTCAATTTGAGATCCGATTTCAAAACAAATTATATATTTGAGTTTGTGGGGGAATAGGTAATCGGGTTTTGGTTCGAACCTTGGGTTTTGACCACGTGGGCCCGGGGGCGATTTTTGACTTTTTGGGTAAAACTTTGGAAAACTCATTTTCATGCATTGGGGTTGAGTCATTCAGCACTTATTGATGTAATTAAGTAATTTGTGATTAGATACGAGCGAATTGGCGGTGGAATCAAGGGGTAAAGCTATAATTGGACTTGAGTTGTGTTCAAGGCATCGAGGTAAGTGTTCGGTCTAACCTTAGCTTGGGGTATTAGGAGTGGAGTCCTATTTGCTATGTGGTATTAGTCGTGTACGACGTATAGGCATGGTGACGAGTATCTATACGTTGGTGTCTAGCATGACCGTGAGTCTATATATTGAGAATAACTTGATTCCATTGTATTCTTCATGCCTTGATGATGATTTCTAGTTGTTGTGAAAAGTTTGTGGAAGGAATTAAGTCCTTTGAACATCTTGGAGCATTGGCTCGAGTTATATTATGAATTATGAAAGTATATGAGATGATTGAACCCTTTGGAGTATTGGCTCAAGTGGTAAAGCGAGTTGTGAAGTAAAATTAAAAGATAGAGAAAGAGTTATTGGAATGTTCCCTTGCCGGGATTTAATTATTTCATTGTTGTTCCCTTGCCGGGGTTTAATTGTTTAATTGTTGTTCCCTTGCCGGGATTCCTATTTGCTCTTGTTTATTTCCCTTGCCCTTGTTTGTGATTGTTGTTTGGGTGAGGAAGAGTGTTAAAGCACGAAGGATGATGCCGTGCATTGTTTGCTATTGTGAGGAAAGAGTGTAAAGCACGAAGGGTGATGCCGTGCCGCATGATGTACCATACCATGCCCATTTTATTGATTATATGTGAGGAAAGAGAGTAAAAGCACGAAGGGTGATGCCGTGCACATTTTATTATTCTAATTGCTTTGGTGAGGAAAGAGAGTAAAAGCACGAAGGGTGATGCCGTGCACGTTTTCATTATATTATTGCTTGGTGAGGACGAGAGTAAAAGCACGAAGGGTGATGCCGTGTACTTGTTTGATTTCTGCTTCTTGTTGACATTGTAGCTATTTTGTTCCTTTCCTTACTTGATGCTTTATTCGGAACTGTTATCTCCCCGCAACATGTTTTCCCCTCCCATCCGTACTTGTTTATTTTTGCTTTGTTTCTGCTGTATATTATATAATTGCCCAGGTTTATGTGGTAGTCTGGTCTAGCCTCGTCACTACTTCGCCGGGGTTAGGCTAGGCACTTACAACTACATGGGGTCGGTTGTGCTGATACTATACTCTGTGCTCTTTTGCACAGATCCAGGTCTCGGAGTAGCATTTGGTCATCAGCAGTAGATCGGGAGCTATCCTTCAGTCCGAGACTCCGAGGTAGCCCTGCTGGCGTTCGCAGGCCCGGCGTCTCTTCCTCCAGTTTTTTTTTTATGTTCTGTTGTCATTTGTATTCGAGACAGACTATGTTCTTTTCTTTCAAACACTTATTTGTAGTAATCGTAGACAGTCTGTGGATGTTGTGACACCTGGTTCTGGTTAGAGGCATGTGTTGGTCTTCAGGATATTTTGGTTTTATATTTTATTTAAGACTTTCGCTAAATTTCTTATTCCGCTGTTATTTAATTGTTTATTTCCGATTAATTTAATTGGTTAAAAAGGAATTAAAAACAAAAAGAGTAATGATTTCTAACATCGTGGCTTGCCTAGCTTCTACGAGTAGGCGCCATCACGACTCCCGAAGGTGGGAAATCCGGGTCGTGACAATTTCACTTGTTTGGTACGGATTCACCATCACTAAAACTTGATTTGCGCGCATGTACTAAACTACAAGTCCTGGAAATAGATTGTGAATATATTCCAGTCGGATTTCCTGAAGAGATTTTCTCAGCTTTTCCGCATCTTAAATCCTTGTTTCTTCATTTATGTAGAAGATTGAACAAAATCAAACTTTTGAGTCCTGAATTGGAGAATTTGACCTTAAGTCACATGGTTGACTTGCAAGATGCTATCATTGTTACTCCTAATTTACGTTCACTCAAGCTAATAGATGCAAAAATAGTTCCAAGCTCTTCTCCGGTGGTTGGTTCAAGGCTAACGGAAGCTGAAATTGGATTGAAGCATGCTTATGCAGTCAATAGGTTGCCTGACTTGAGAACTTTTGCTGAAAATTTGGGCGAAAAAATGACCTTATCCTAGGCAACTAACACAACGGAATCAAAGGTATGTACCTGGCTAAATGATCATTGATAGCTAATTACTTGGAAAAGATGTATCTCTTTATGAAAAGGTGTCGTTTCACTCCCATTCAAAATCTCTGTTCTATTCACTGTTATTTAATGTAGAAATAGTTGAGAAATTTAAGAGTTCTTTGGAACTTTAGGAGTGTGTATATGTTAGTAATTTAAAAGATTTATTAGTCATTCATTGTATTTCGTGAGTATGTTCTGACTTGGCTTTTTGCATGAGTAGCGACAGAAATCTATTATGATGACATCTACCACAGTGTATTTTTTCACATACTAAACTTTATCTCTTATTTTAAACAAAATACATAAACTATACGCTAAATTCCTATTACGCATTTTCTGAGGAGGAATATCATATTACACATGCAATCTTTCAAAATTGTTTCTGATACGCGCTACTTTTGTCAGATGGCACGTGTGTGTTTAACAAATAGAAGGTCCTTTAAGTAGGTCTAGCCATAACTCGTAACGCCAGCAACGACCTCAAGCAACGAGCCGAGACCTCTGTTGTCAGCAGGGGCGGATGTAGCTCAATAACACCGGGTTCAATTGAACTCATAACTTTCGACGCGGGGCACAAATTTATGTACAAAATTTACTAAATCGCAATAAATTATAGATATGAACCCATAACTTTAGGATATAATAGGTTTAATACTAAGAACCTTAAAGGTTGAACCCATAGAATTTAAATTTTGGATCCGCCTCTGATTGCCAGGTCACTACTTCCACAGTCGGTTCATGACAGACGAGCTCAGATCTTCTTTGGCTGGATGGAACTCTCAGATCTTTACGGCAAATTGGTGGTTCTTCGTTAAAATCTGGTCTCGTTTGGTTAAAAAAGGACAAAAGACGACGACCTAATTTGAAAGATTACGTGTGTAATATGATATAATTTGGTGTATAGTTTAGATGGTTACTTATGTATTTTGCCCTTATTATATGTTAATTATTACATCATGTGTGCTGTTAATTTGTATTTCTAGTTAGTAGTATTTTCATGATTCATCTTAGTATTTTACTAACAATTTCAGAATAACTAAATTTTTCAATTCAATCTTCTTTCAAGTCTGACAATTCATGTTGAATATTATATTTTCATTGTCTATGAAGGAGGTAAGATTTCATTTCGGCAATCGTAGAAGCAACATTCAACCACTTAGTATCAAGCATCTACATTTGGAAATACCATTCTGGTGGCTACTAAGATATGAATCTTTGATTGATGAATTATTTAATTATTTTCATCCAAAGACCTTGCTAGTGAGAGTGAATTCAGATGCCTCGAAGAATAGCTTTATACAGGTATTTTGCAAAGTTAGAACTTCTTCATCTCAATATTTTCTTATCTCTACTTCACTTTCCACATTGTACTTATGTTATGAATTTGTAGATTTTGTTGAATGAATTAAAAAGCCGGGAAAAGAAATGTCATAAGCGTTATAAATGTAGTACTTACATGTGTTGGCGCTGTTTATTGAAAGATTTCAAGGTTCTTGCCTCAACTACAACACAAGGCACTCATCAAATTAGCTTTGGGTTTCAATGGTAATTGCCTTTTAACACAGATCTCTCTCTTTTTTTTTTTTTTTTTTTGGTTTAGTAATTTTTTAATTTTTTTATAAGTTGAGTCATATTTTTTCATTTGATTAAATGATGAGTAATATGTAACCTTAATGCAGGTTTGAATGAGCATAGCAACTACGCAAGAGTACTTCTATCTGTCTACTCCAATACATATCATATCATATCTAAGTAGTACAGGTTGTAAACTGCATCTAGAGGGGTTTTATATACTGTTCTTTATTACTAAAATTAAATACATTACTATTACCACGTGATAGGAAATGAACTTACTGTTTTTCTATGATGTATAATCTATTAGAAATCTGAATTTAGTGACTTCTTCTTAAATTCTGTGGGATTGATCTTGTCTTCATCTCAATGCTTGGACAATTTAACTCCACGTTCTACGAGGTTGCTTACTGACTTGCAATTCTCCATCTCAATGGAAAAAATTTATTTTGTACCTCACACATATGACACTAGTTGTGTGAGGCTTCTTTTTGTCTCACATGTGTGGGTCCCAAAATTTTGTGGACCCAGATTTGTAAGATATGGATCCACAAATATGTGAAATAAAAAGAGGCCTCATACACCTAGTGTAAGTTGTGTGAGACATAAAATAAAATCACTCATCTCAATGGGTAGCATTTTGTGTTAAACTTTTGAAGTCTTTATAATTGTCATAATGGTTAAAAACAAAAATATTTTCGAGCCACCCACTTGAAATATTCATTATTTCAATTAGATTTTGTGAAGGCTCTTCATTCGAATATCTCATAAGATTTCATCTTTATTCTATTTCTGGATTCTCGTCTCTTTTCCTTCTTTCCCATCAAATGTTTTTTTTTAATTATATTTTCATTAACCACCAAAGAAGTCATTACAAATTAGCAAAGTCATCATTGACTTGCTTAGTTCTTTACATACATCTATCACTATACCTATACTATAAGCAGAACATAATGGACATTATACAAGTATTTGTTGGACAGTTGCTAATTTGTCTTCAAAATCTAAACTGCTGCATCTTTACTCTCACTAACCCTTGTACTCTAATGTTACCAAACACATGCCACCTCTCTAGCTGTTTGATCTGCATTTCTTGCTTTCTCTTCAAAGATTCTATTGTTCCTCTCTTTTCATATCCCATTAATGTACGCGGCATAGATCATTTTCACTGTTCTAGCTTTACGCGACTTTTCTTTAGCTTGTGCAATCACCCATGCAACCGTCTGTGTCCACGAATTTACTGGAGCATCATACATTTGCAACCATCTTAGTAGTCTCCACCATACTGTTCTAGAAAAGTTGCATTCACCAAATAGATGCAGATGTGATTCATCTGCACTATTACATAAGCTACATTTTGGACTTACTTGAATTCCCCATCTAGTTAACAGTCTACCATGACATTGAATCCACATTGTGAATACTGCCTTAGGTCTGGCTTCATTGTGAAACATTAAGGATCTCCATGCCACTGTGCTGTAGTTTCCAGTAGTCCTAGGTACACTTGCTTAGTAATACTCTGTCTTTGCTTTACTGTTGGCACTTGTTATATTACTGTCCTTGCCTCCATGATCTTCCTCACCATCCAACTTGCCTGTTGAGGTATAGTCATTTCCAGTATGTTGTGCCCCTTGATGTAATGTGTGCGAATCCATCTTATCCAAACTTTGTCCCTCTTTTGTGCCAAATCCTAGTGGATGTTAGTGATGGCTCCCTTGTTCCACACTCGAAGATTCAGTAGATTATAACCTCCAGCTGATTTAGGCAGAAGCCATCAAATGTTCTAACAGGGTTACTGGTGTATTCTCTAGCTAGAAACACTAAATATTTCATGGAATGAGCAAACCATAGAATATATAAAATATTTAAATCAATTAAAATTTTGGTTATTAAATTTTTCCTTATTGAATTAGGTAGAAAGTATTTAGCAGTTTAAAATAATCAAAATTTTACCGTATAAAAGTCAATTATGAAAAAATTAGTATCGTTTTAAATTGTTTTATAGGAACTCTAATTGATCTACCAAGAATCATTACAATAAAAATAACTTTATATAACATAAATGCAATATGTAAGAAATATAGTATGTAAACTGTTTCATCTATATATATATATATATATATATATATATATATATATATATATATATATATATATATATATATATATATATATAAAA
>NW_017671209.1:315698-322644 GCF_001879085.1 Nicotiana attenuata | reverse complement strand
ATATATATATAAAAGAACGTCATTTGACAAAATTACATAATAATGCACTCCATAAGTTGACCTTGCATTATTTTAGCCCACTTACAAGTTTGCAAATGTGTAGCCAAATATCAATAAGCTTAGATCTGAAATTTTTTTCCAATGTTTTTATGCTCTATATCTTCAAGCGTGATACATTTCTATTCTCCTTTTTCCTCAAATTTCTACACACCTATCACAACTACGAAAATTCAAAAACAGACGCGAGAAATCTAAAATCTTATCTTCTTTAATGCTAATCTTATTAGATTTTGAATATGATTTTGTGAGAAATTTGGAGTGGGTATTGTTTGAACTTATTATAATTAGTCTAAGTAGACTGTATATGTAACGACCCGACCGGTCGTTTTGAGCTCTAGCGCGTCGTCCAGCAGTCAGAGGCCATGAGCAGCTTCATTTCACGTGTTATGACTTCTACGCGTGGTCGGAATTGAGTTTTGGGAAGTTCGAAGTTGATTTGGGAAGAGAATGCTCACTTCGGAAGCTTAAAGTTGAAAGAATTAATTGGGATTGGATTTTTGAGTAAACGATCTCGGAATCGGGATTTGAAGGTTCCGGCAGGTTCGTATGATGATTTCGGACTTGGGCGTATGCCCGGTTCGGGTTTTGGATAACCTGGGAGCGTTTTGGCACCTATTGTGAAAGTTAGCATTTTTGAAGAAATTTCATAAGTTTCGCTTGAAGTGCATTTCAGTGTTATCGATGTCCGTTTGAGATTCCGAGTCTGTGAATAGCTCCGTATGGTGATTCTGAAGTTGGGAGCGCAATCGAAAGCGAATTCGGAGGTCCATAGGTCATTTTGGAGTCATTTGGCTAAAGATAGAAATTTGAAGGTTTTTGAGAAGTTTGACCAGAAGTGGACTTTTTGATATCGGGGTCGGAATCCGATTCCGGAAGTTGCAGTAGGTCCATAATGTCGAATATGACTTGTGTGCAAAATTTGAAGTCAATCGGACGTGATTTGATAGGTTTAAACGTCGAAAGTAGAAGTTTGAAGTTCTAAAGTTCATAAAGCTTGGATTGGAGGTCGATTCATGATTCTAGCGTTGTTTGATGTGATTTGAGGCCTCGAGCAAGTCCGTAATGTATTTTGGGACTAGTTGGTATGATTGGTTGGGGTCCCGGGGGCCTCGGGTGGATTCCGGGTGGTTAACGGATCAAATTTGGGTAAAAAGCTGCTGCTGGTTGCTGGTATCTGGTTTCCTTCTTCGCGAACGCGGAGGGAGTCTCGCGAACGCGAAGAGGAAAGTGGGAGGCTGCTGGTTTTGGCCTTCGCGAACGCGAAGGGGGAGTCGCGAACGCGAAGGGGTGGGCTGAGCTGCTACGCGAACGCGAGGAGGAGATCGCGAATGCGTAGAAGGAAAAAGCTGGGCCTGGGGTCTTTGGCCTACGCGAACGCGAGGCCTTGTACGCGAACGCGAAGGGCTGGGTGGTTGGCCTTCGCGAACGCGAGCGGAATGTCGCGAACGTGAATAAGGGCGGACCTGGGTTGGGCAGAATGTTTTAAAATCGGGGTTGAGTTCATTTCACCCATTTTTCTCTTGGCTTGGGCGATTTTTGGAGCTTTTGAAGAGGGGGTTCCGTCATTCATCATGAGGTAAGTAATTTATGCCAGTTTTGAGTTAAATGCAAGGTTTAGATATGGATTTAAACATGGAAATTGTAGAAAACTTGGGATTTGAGAAAAAACCTAAAAAATTAGTATTCTTGGATTTTGACCACGATTTTGGGTATGGAATTTAGAGAAAATTATATATTTGAGTTCGTGAAGCTATGGGTAAACTTTATCTTCGAAAAATTTCGGATTCCGGGCACGTGGGCCCGAGGGCGTTTTTGTCAACTTTTCGATCGGGGTTGCGAATTGCTATAAATTGGATTGTAATGAGTAATTGAGCATATATTAATGGATTTTTATAATCATTGGCTAGTTTTGGAGCGTTGTGTGTCGATTCGAGTCTTCGGAAGGGCGTGGAATGCCGGTTATGGATCTTCGGAGCGAGGTGAGTTTCTTTTCTAACCTTGTAAGAGGGAATTGTCCCCATAGGTGAAATAATTGATTATGTGCTACTATTTGTGGGGGCTACGTACGCACGAGGTGACGAGAGTCCGTACGTAGTTACTATTATGCTATTGTCCGGGTAGTTAGGACCCAAAAGCATGCTATACTTGGATTATTTACGAACCTATTGATGGCTTGAATTGCTTAAATCACATCGAATTAGTAAACGAATTTCTAAACAGATAAAACTTCATTTTTCTTAAAAGGTTAAAAGAGGAATTGTTTTCATTGGATAATTACTCCGTGTGGACTTCTTGATTGACTGTCTGTGTGTTTATTTATGGAACGGGCCGAACGCCTCGGCAGATTAAATAGATGCATCTATAGGCGCGCCGTCGACCCTCAACAAGTGCACAGTTTATTTCTGTTGGATCGGGCCGTCGCCTCGGCATAATATGCGCATGCTTGCATTGCTTATCCTAAAACTTATTGAAGTTGATATTGTCTTCTTATGGCCCGCTATAAACTAATAAAGATAACGAAAAGTAAATCTTGGAATTTCCTTATTATTTGAGAAGGTGTTACCTGTTTTCTTGCCCTATGAGTTATAATTTCTAGATAAATCCATGTTTTCCTCACATCTTCACCATATTATTATTGGACCACTAGTAAGTGTCGAAGTTGACCATCTCGTCTCTACTTCTTCGAGATTAGACGAGATACTCATTGAGTACACGTTGTTTTCGTACTCATACTACACTTCTGTGCATTTTTGTTGCACAGGTATATGTAACTCTAGTGGCCTACTGGGCGTAGCAGCATGGTGGATACGGAGACTTAGGTGAGCTGCACTTCTCGAGGCGACCCGCAGTCAGCAGAGTCTCTTTCAATTATCTGTACTTATTTTCTGTCCAATATTGTGTTCCGGACAGTTGTTGTACCTTATTTGATTTTCTTAGAATTGCTCATGCACTTGTGANACTTGTGACACCGGGTTTTGGGATGGTTTTGAAGTATTTTGTATTAACTGCTTATCATTTAAAATTAATTTGAGACAATTATCTTTTAAATTGCTAAATGTGAAGGAAATCCTAGATTTCAAAAGTATTAAAACGAGAATTTGATTAAGTAATTTGGTTGGCTTGCCTGACAGCAGTGTCCGGCGCCATCACGACCCTTAGTGGATTTTGGGCCGTGACAGTATACAAAGTTTGAAGTCATTTAATGGAGATTTGGAATTGTTTTAATCAAGAATTGCAAGTGAAAATCGTACAAAAAGTTCGTCAGAGATGCTTATACATTTTTATACAATATTATACACTTTTATACAAAGAGGTATATTATATATATATATATATATATATATATATATATATATATATATATATATATATATATATATATATATATATATATATATATATATAGTTGTATAAAGATGTATAAGCACAATAGTGAAAATGTTAGTTATACACCGTAAGAAGAAATGTAAGAAGAAATGTGAGAAATCCACCAAATACCTGTAAATAATGTATCAACCTTGTATAAAATAATGTATAAGAGGTGTTTATACACCATTATACATTACTTAGACACTATTATACAAATGAATCCTATAAATGGAGCTTCAGGAGTTCTTCTTCTTCTTTGGGCATCTTCTGAAATTGAACTCAAATATAGCTCAAATCTGCTCCAAATCACTTCAAATTTGAGTTTTGAACTCCCCTTGACGATCCCAATCAATTGGGCCAACACCCAATCCAAACAACTAACAAAATCGAAAAATCCAATGTTTGAAATTGAAGCTTCGAATAACCTTTAATGGTGACTCCAAAAATAAATAATTCTCTTAATTGGTATTTTTTCTTCTCATCTTAATAGTGATTATCAACTTTGAATCTGGAAGTAGAATTGAAGAATATATAAAATAGTAGAGAAATTTTGGGGTGCAAAGTCGTGAAAGTGGAAGAAGAAGAACGAAGAAAAGAAAAAAATAGGGTGGGCTAACTGGTGAAAAATAATTTTCAGATTATATACAACTTGGGGAGTACGGCCTCGACCCACTCACGTATCCAAGACAATGGGGCCGGCGGGGACCTGTCGGCTACAAAAAACGACACGAGTTAACGCTCATGATCACAAATCATAAAGAGGGGAAGAAAAGGGAATT
Source organism: Nicotiana attenuata (assembly GCF_001879085.1). Lineage (NCBI taxonomy): Eukaryota > Viridiplantae > Streptophyta > Magnoliopsida > Solanales > Solanaceae > Nicotiana > Nicotiana attenuata. The sequence goes on along the minus strand of NW_017671209.1, from coordinate 318,436 downwards.
CAACCACTAAAGAACTTACGTGCATGGTTCCAAGCCTCTGGGAACCCAGTAGCATCCGCCACCAGATGCCTGGTCCTGATATAAAAGAAGTGCTCGAAAGGGCGAGGGTCGACCTCGTCATCCAATCTCATGACCAGGCCTCTCGACCCACGAGGGCACGCCTGAATCATGGTGCCAAGGACCCTCTAGGGAGCGTAGAGACTAAGCACATGCTGCAGCGTGACCTCCCTACGGGCCAATTCCGCGTACTTGATGAACATTGCCAACAATTTGTAGAGGGAAGGAGTGAGCTGACCCGGGCACACCCCGTAATAACGGCAGTAATCCACCACCAGCATTGGGAGCGGGATCTTGAACCCCAACCTGAAAGGATAGGCGTAAAAAATGCAGTATCCCCTGCGGTCGGTGTGGACCCTCTCCTCGCTTCTAGCGAGAACGATGTCTGCATGGGTGGGAATGACCCCCTGTTCCCGTAATCGGGCCACCCCAATCTCCCCCATTAACGGGGCTTCATCCAACGGGTCCTCTCTACCGTCAACAGTGAAATCAATCGCCGGACCTCCAGGCCGAGGAACTACCTCGTCAACCGACGGAACTTCTCCGGTCTCTATCTGTTCTGCACCTCCCATTGCCGGAGGTGGCCCTTCAACTACCGGAAAATCTATCGGAAGAGCATTGTGGGAAGAACTTCCTGCCATTGTTGATCTACTAAAGAGAAAGGGATAGAATTCGGTGAGCAAGACAAAGGTTATCACAATCAAAGGAAAGAAAGGAGAAGATGGATTAGCAGAATGAAAAAGTTTCCTCAGAATCTCTCTCAGATGAACAATGAAGATATGAGAAATGAATGCCTCAACCCACCTTTATAGGCAACATAAATGGCTTTCGCGAAACCCAATAGCCATCATTAACTGCACGACCAACCGTAAAACGGTTCGGTTCTGCCGAAGCATGCGTCGTTATGACAAGCTCCTTGAAGCGGCTTCTCAGCCATCCGCCAACGTCCCGCCGTCAGAATAATCGCAACGGCCTGCGAGCGCTTAAAGAATGTGCCGTACGCCTTCAAAATTCTGGAAGTGATAAAATACGTACCCGGCGCATACTCATTCCCCACGGCCATCCCCATTATATGAAAGGCTACGGCCATCTCTAATGTATGAAAGGCTCTCCAATATATGAAAGGATACGACCATCTCCAACGTGTAAACGGCTAAGGCCACCGCCGTCAATAAGTCGACCCCCTTATTCGAGTTTTTTTTTCAAATCACAATCGATGAAGTCCGCTCACCGAGCTCGGACGAAACACGACCTCAATAAGCGGAGGGACTAACTGTATGGGTCAGAATCCGATCTCACGGTAATTAACGGAGTTAATCTCGTCTTGAGCTAATCCATAATTAATAAGTGGTATGGCCACTTATTCATAATAGGATTTGACTCTTGTCCGATTTAATCTACGAGGGCACGGCCCAGTCATTCCCACATGGGGACGGAACCTCAGCGTGGCCACGACCATTTATTGCCAGCTCACGAAGCTCACAACTATAAATACTAAGAGCGGATGCCCTAGAAAGGGGGCTGCTTCTTCACCACTATTCAAAAAAGAGAGAGAGAAGAGAAAAATATACCCATCTTATGGGAAGAGAAAACACCATTGTAAGGCTCTGAACCTCTTCATGGAGAGGCAGACCAAACCAATATTGTCAATAACAGCTGTTAAGATTTCTTCTCCTAACCTTGAGTACTTAATTTCATGTTCTTCGCTTGGTCTAATGGATTATTACGATTTGCTATGATTTTCCCGTAACTTATTTGTATTGTTTTGCACTCATAAAGCACAGGATAACTTTTGAGCAAACAATTTGGCGCCGTCTGTGGGGATTTCATAGCAAAATCGCGTAGTTCTTCCATTGACCAAAAGGAAAGAAACGCCGGAAAAGGAAGAACAACCCAGCTTAAACAAGCCAAAGCGGCATATCAGGCTGATGGAACTCGAAGATCTCGAATCGAGATCCAGTTCCTCTGTCTGTCATCTATCGGATGGTGCATACAAGAAGAAGAAGCCCCCCCTCTTTTGGGGAGAATCTTCGTAAAAGATCTCCCACATCCCTGATAAGGGCTCCAGCCGGAAACCAGCACGGAGGAATCTCGAATCGAGAATCGCTTCGAGACAGCCTACATACCCCGGTTGGGAATATAACGATTAAGCTGCTTAAGATCTCGAATCAAAACCGAGCTTCAGCTCCCAAAAACCCACGAACCAAGACAGGCTATGCGCCTTCACCAAAAAAGTTCAACTACGGTTGAACCGGGACTCAGGCTACCCGCCTTCACAAAAAAGTTCAACTACGGTTGAACCAAGACAGGCTATGCGCCTTCACCAAACAGTTCAACTACGGTTGAACCAAGACAGGCTATGCGCCTTCGCCAAAAAAGTTCAACTACGGTTGAACCAAGACAGGCTATGCGCCTTCACCAAACAGTTCAACTACGGTTGAACCAAGACAGGCTATGCGCCTTCACCAAAAAGTTCAACTACGGTTGAACCAAGACAGGCTATGCGCCTTCACCAAACAGTTCAACTACGGTTGAACCGAGACAGGCTATGCGCCTTCGCCAGCAAGTTCAACTACGGTTGAACCAAGACAGGCTATGCGCCTTCACCAAAAAAGTTCAACTACGGTTGAACCGTGACTCAGTCTATGCGCCTTCACCAAAAAAAAAAAAAGTTCAACTAT
>NW_017671209.1:314427-315678 GCF_001879085.1 Nicotiana attenuata | reverse complement strand
AAGTTCGACTACGGTTGAACCAAGACAGGCTATGCTCCTTCACCAAAAAAGTTCAACTACGGTTGAACCGGGACTCAGGCTACCCGCCTTCACCAATTAGTTCAACTACGGTTGAACCAAGACAGGCTATGCGCCTTTACCAAAAAGTTCAACTACGGTTGAACCGGGACTCAGGCTATGCGCCTTCACCAACAAGATCAACAACGGTTGAACCAAGATAGGCTATACGCCTTCACCAAAAAGTTCAACTACAGTTGAACCAAGACAAGCTATGCGCCTTCACCAACAGGTTCAACTACGGTTGAACCGGGACTCAGGCTATGCGCCTTCACCAAAAAAAAAGTTCAACTACGGTTGAACCGGGACTCGGGCTACCCGCCTTCACCAATTAGTTCAACTACAGTTGAACCAAGACAGGCTATGTGCCTTCACCAAACAGTTCAACTACGGTTGAACCAAGACAGGCTATGCGCCTTCGCCAACAAGTTCAACTACAGTTGAACCGGGACTCAGGCTATGCGCCTTCACCAAAAAGTTCAACTACGGTTGAACCGGGACTCAAGCTATGTGCCTTCGCCATCAAATTTAACAAAGTCCAGCAACAGTCGAACTGGAACTCCGGCTACGTGCCTTCGCCAATAAGTCCAACCACGGTTGAACCAAGACTCAGGCTATGTGCCTTCGCCATTAAATCCAACGAGCTCGACCTCGCTCGAACTACAAGGATGGACGCCTTCGTCCTCAACTTTAGCAAGTTCAACCACAGTTGAACCGAGACTCAGGCCAAACGCCTTCATCTGTGAAAGCAAAGCCCGACCTCCAACGAATCGAAGCGCAGGATAGGCACCCTCGCCATTCAAGTAAGTACTCCCAACTCGAATTAAGATTCGGGCCACGTAAAGTTCGGCCCCAGTCAAACTACAAGGCCGCATTTTTTACCATCACGACCGGTAGTTCGACCGCGTCCGAACTGGGACTAAGGCTAAGCGCCGCTATCGCCAAATAACGGCTAAGACTCGCCCGCACCGAGTTGAAAAAGCAAGGCCGCTAATAACCAGAAGTTAACATGCCTACCAGAGTCAAACTCAGCAAATCACCCCTTGAACACGCGCAAAAGAAAAGTCTAAGGGGGAAAAAGGAAAGACATAAAACAAGCACAAGGCAGGCAATGGAAAAGAAAATTTATATATTTACAAAGTCAATGACGGGTCATCCCCGCTTACACCCGGCCAAGGCCGGTAAATAAAAAAA
>NW_017671209.1:289799-313397 GCF_001879085.1 Nicotiana attenuata | reverse complement strand
TGGTTCTTTAACTCAGCATTTTTACTATCACTTTCACTAGCCCTAAGTTCCAGATTTTTGTCACTTAGCTTTCAAAATCACACACTCCTTAGATAGCTGTTCATTTTCATTTTTTAGATCCTCAGATTCATCAATGAAATCCAGGAGTAACTCAGATAGCCTTTCTTTAGACAAAAATTTAATCTTGTCTTTGAGATGAATTATACTTACCTCTGATTCCTCATCGGATTCTCCAATTGCCATAAGTGCTTGTTCATCTCCATCTTCATCCTCTGAGTCCTCATCTGAGCTTTCTCCCCAAGCAGCAACCATAGCCTTTGTTGATCCTTTGTTCTTCTTGGGTTGAACCTGTTCCTTCTTCATGTTCCTTCGTTCAGCTCTTTTCTTCTTCCATTCAATTTCCCATTGAGGGCTGTTTTTGATGTGGTGATCAGTCTTCCTACACTTGTAACACCCCTCATTGGTTTGTTTTTCAGGAACCCTTGGTTTGCTGTAGCTTCCACTTCTTGAAGGACCATTTCCTCTCATTAGGTACTTCTTGAAATCCTTTGTGAACATGGTCATTTCATCCTCCTCTAGATCAGCACCTTAAGTGATTCTGAATGCCATGCTCCTTTCCTTCTTGGGTGCATCTATTTTCATGGTTTGCCTTCTAAGTTCATAGGCAGTGAGATTTCCAATTAGCTCATCCAACTTAAGAGTGGCAATGTTCGTTGATTCCTGAATAGCTGTGATTTTTCTTTCCCAAGAGATTGGCAGTACCCTTGTCAAAATCTTCTCAACTTTGTCTTCTTCAAGAATAACCCTTCCAAGAGACTTAAGTTCATTTGACAGTGTGGTGAACCTTGTATACATCTCTTGGATGGTTTCCCCTTCCTTCATGGTGAAATTCTCATATTGAGAATACAGCAGTGTTCCTCTAGACCTCTTCACTTGAGGTGTTCCTTCATGAGCCACTTGCAAAGTGTCCCATATTTCCTTAGCAGTGGTACAACTTTGAATTCTACTGTACTCGTCTGGACCAAGTCCACACACAAGCCATTTCTTGGCCTTTGCATTCTTTTCCCACTCCCTCAAGTCCTCAGCATTGCAGTCAGCCCTTGTCTTTGGCACATGAACTCCTTCAGCATTCTTCTTTATGGTTGCTAGGGGACCATCAGTGACTATGTCCTAGAGTTCATAGTCTTCCCCTATGATGTGATCTCTCATCTTGTTCTTCCACCAGGAATAGTACTGACCATTGAAAAGTGGAGCCCTAGCAGTGGAATTCCTCAGATGAACTATGAAGATATGAGAAATGAATGCCTCAACCCACCTTTATAGGCAACATAAATGGCTTTCGCGAAACCCAATAGACATCATTAACTGCAAGACCAACCGTAAAACGGTTCGGTTCTGCCGAAGCATGCGTCATTATGACAAGCTCCGCGAAGCGGCTTCTCAGCCATCCGCCAACGTCCCGCCGTCAGAATAATCGCAACGGCCTGCGAGCGCTGAAAGAATGTGCCGTACGCCTTCAAAATTCTGGACGTGACCAAATACGTACCCGGCGCATACTCATTCCCCACGGCCATCCCCATTATATGAAAGGCTACGGCCATCTCTAATGTATGAAAGGCTCTCCAATATATGAAAGGATACGGCCATCTCCAACGTGTAAACGGCTAAGGCCACCTCCGTCAATAAGTCGACCCCCTTATTCGAGTTTTTTTTTCAAATCACAATCGATGAAGTCCGCTCATCGAGCTCGGCCGAAACACGACCTTAATAAGCGGAGGGACTAACTGTATGAGTCAGAATCCGATCTCACGGTAATTAACGGAGTTAATCTCGTCTTGAGCTAATCCATAATTAATAAGTGGTATGGCCACTTATTCATAACAGGATTCGACTCTTGTCCGATTTAATCTACGAGGGCACGGCCCAGTCATTCCCACATGGGGACGGAACCTCAGCGTGGCCACGGTCATTTATTGCCAGCTCACGAAGCTCACATCTATAAATAGTAAGAGCGGAAGCCCTAGAAAGGGGGCTGCTTATTCACCACTATTCAGAAAAGAGAGAGAGAAGAGAAAAATATATCCATCTTATGGGAAGAGAAAACACCATTGTAAGGCTCTGAACCTCTTCATGGAGAGGCAGACCAAACCAATATTGTCAATAAAAGCTGTTAAGATTTCTTCTCCTAACCTTGAGTACTTATTTTCATGTTCTTCGCTTGGTCCAATGGATTATTACGATTTGCTATGATTTTCCCGTAACTTATTTGTATTGTTTTGCACTCATAAAGCACACGATAACTTTTGAGCAAACAAATATAATTTTGAACTTTAGGAAAAGAAATCCAAGTTGTCACACAATCTCTTTTAATAGTGTTATTAAAGAAAAGTTTTAGTCGGAGAGCCCTTATACTGCCCGCCCCACAAATCAAAGAAAACTCACGAAGTTTACCGCACAAAATTCACGGCCTCCAAGATAACGTTTGCGTTCAATTTCCTTTCAAGTTTGACAAATTCGTGTTGAACATTGTTTTTTATTGCCTATGAAGGAGCTAAGCTTTCCGTCGGGCAAACCTACAAGCAACATTATATTCAATCACTTCGTATCAAGCACGTAAATTTGGAAATACTCATATTGTGAATACCAAGATATAAATTTTTAATTGATGAATCATTTCCATCCGCAAACTTTATTAGTGAGAGTGAGGCTAGAGGCCCTAAAATTTAACTTTATATAGGTATCTGCATTGTTATAATGACTTTATTCTTCACCTTAATATTTTACTATTTTCACTTCTCTTTCTCCTATTTCATTGTAATTATGAATGTGTAGGTCTTATTAGATGAACCGAAAGGCCGAGAAAAATGCAGCAAGTGGCAGAAATGTAATAAGTACAAGCAAGTGTTGGCATTATTTTTTGAATGATTTTAAGATTCTCGAATCAACTATAACACAAGGAGCTCATCAAATTATAGGCTTGGAGTACTCCCACCGGTAATTGCATCATAACATTGTATACGGATAAAACCAGGTGTGACCTACACCCCAATTTTTCGGTGGGTCAAACGAAGCAAATGCATGATTATATGGGGTCGGAATCGAAGCCGGAATGCCTCGTACTAAGGTCCGAACGGAGTGATCGCTACCGGGCTTGATAAGACAATACTTCTCCAACCCCGGAACGAGCTCCGAGACCTTGAAAATCACGACAATGGTTGCACACGACTAACAGAGGGCCGCGATATTCGCGCCCCATCGGATATCATGGCGCAGATCTCAGCCCCACGGCGGATTAGTGATTAACTAAAAAGAAAATTTTTTACCTTTCTTAGAATTATACTAGGGGTGAAACTCTCCTACTATATAAAGGGGGTAGTTTTGATTTAATACAGACACTGCTTTCTAGGTATCGAAAGATTCTTATTTTAATCAAAGCTCTTCATATACGTTTGGCTCCGAATCGACGGCAAAACAACTATTAAGCTTAGATCTGATCCTGGATTCAATGTCACAACTGATTTGGTTATCAATTTTATATATAACATTTTTGATCATTTCTGTTGAATCAATCCACATATCTTTAAAACCTCATATAAATTCAATTGTTATCCATTTTAAGGGTAAACGCTTTGACACCCACCATGGGGCTAAGGATAAGAGTGGTGGTTTGATATAAATTTTGATAACACACCCTATTTTACGCTTGTTCTTTAAGATTTTAATTTCAGGTCAGCTTAAAAATGTCAAACTCTCAGTCTGCTCACTTGAACGTTGATTCTGAGTCTGGCCATCATGGCGAAAACATCAATATGGTGCCTAGCAATGGGGTGCCCCCTGTTGATCCCAACGGGGTCCCAGTTGCAGACCCAGTCGATGCTAACTCGTACGTGGCCATCGACGCCAACCTGCCTACCGACCCTGAGAATAGCGTTCATGGAGGAGCCCGACCAATGGCTCGAGGGGCACCCAAAGACGAAGGTGATGGTGTTAGTCTACGTGTGATATTCGAAATGTTGCAGGCCCAACAAGCGGAGATAGCACAACTGTAAAATCAAAGCCGCGCCTAGTAGGTTTGAGCCCGAACCATCCCGGGAAAACACCCGAAGAAATGAGCAGGTCACCGAAAGGCCAGGTGAAACTGAGACCGGTGTCAGCTTCGAAGTAATGAAAATTCTCGACGCATTAATCAAACGGGTGGAGTCAGGTGAAAAGAAAACTGAAGAAAACGACAAGAAGGTAGAGACTTATAATTCCCGAGTCGATCGAATTCGAGGAGCGCCTCCGATATTGAAAGGCCTGGACTCCAACAAATTTGTCCAAAAGCCTTTTCCTCTGAGCGCGGCACCGAATCCAATCCTAAAGAAGTTTCATATGCCCGATATTCCAAAATTTAACGGAACCACATATCCAAATGAGCGTGTGACCTCCTACACATGCGCCATCAAATGTAGCGACTTGGAAGACGACTAAATCGAGTTAGTGTTATTAAGAAAGTTTGGGAAACTCTGTCAAAAGGAGCAATGATATGGTGATTCGTTCGCTATGCTTGCGGATGCTTTTGTCAAGGCTCATGTCGGGGCCATCAAAGTCGAGACCAATAAATCGAATCTTTTCAAGGTAAGCAAGGGGATAATGAAATGCTCAGGGAGTTTGTATCGAGGTTTCAAATGGAACGAATGGATTTGCCTCTGGTTCCGGATGATTGGGCTGTTCAGGCATTCACCCAAGAACTTAATCCTCGAAGCTCCTTGGCTTCACAACAGCTAAAATAAAATTTGGTATAAGTACCCGGTGGTAACTTGGGTCGACGTCCACAACAGGTACCGGTCAAAAAATAGAGTCGAGGATGACCAATTCGGAGCCCATTCTGGGTCCGTTTATACTATCAGAACCGACGACAAGCCTAAGAGAGTCATTGACCATGAATCAAGGCCGATCCGAGATCAGTACCAACCATACAGTATAGATCGAAGGGGAAATGGGCCCGGGTGCAACTCTACAAGGAACGAAAAGAGAAGCGGTAGAGGTCCCAATAGCCGAGGCCTGATGAGCAAAAATGGTTTCGATAGGCCGCTCAGAAAGGAAGCTCCAAGATTGTCAGAGTATAGCTTCAACGTTGATGCAGCCGGCATCGTATTAGCCATTAGGCGCATCAAGGAGACCAAGTGGCCTCAACCACTACAGCCCGACCCTACCCAGAGAGATCCTAACCTGATGTGTAAGTATCATGGCACTCATGGAAACAGGACTGAGGACTGCCGACAATTAAGAGAAGAAGTTGCCTGGTTGTTCAATAATTGGCATCTCCGGGAATATTTGAGTGATGGTGCCTATAATTGTACTAGGCAAGCCGACTACTCAGACATTTCCAATACTTTTAATCTTTGAAAGATACTAAAATAGTTTAATTAAAGAAAAATCTCTTAAAAACAGGATAGAAAATAATAACTCAATACATAAATTTTTCCCAAAACGGGGGTGTCACTGAGTACATGAGCATCTACATAATGACATGGTCTGGTACACTGTCTAAAAAGTAAAACTGAATAAATAAACTGAAAGATAAGGGAGGAAAGTCAAGCTAAGGTCTGCGGACGCCAAGCAGCTACCTCGATGATCTCCGAATGCCTGGACTCTATGAATCAGCAATCACCGTGACCGGAAGCACCTGGATATGCCTCACACGAGGTCCAGGTTGTAGCGTGAGTATAACCAACTCAATAAGCAACAAATCTAACTTTTGGACTGAAAGTAGTGACGAGTTCAAATATTGTAGCCCACTTTCAACATTTAACAATACGGAAAGTTACAGGAAATATGACAGTGATATCTTAGAAATTCATAGTCTACAAGTAAAGGTACAAGAATTTAGACATGCTTTCAGATTTTACAACAAAACTTAACATAGAACAGGGTAGATCCAGCCCAAATGTAAATAAACCCGGGCAAATCCAGCCCAAATGCAAATAAACCAGCGCATATCCAGCCCAGATGTAAACAACTGCTAGCATTGTGCCCACTGTGGATGTGCAGACTCCGGAGGGGCCTATCCAGCCCAAGCGCTATAATAAGCCAAATCCTAGCATGAATCAATAAAGCCTGTTATGGTGTGCATCCCGATCCCATGAATATCACTCACAATAGACCCTTAGTCTCACTCAGTCATTAATCTTTCCAGTCTCTCGGACTCACCAAAATCATAATAATCAGCCCAGACAATGATGATATGATGTATCAAATAAAGGAAAACAGAGACTGAGACATATTATGCAAATAATAGTTGTGACTAGGTACAATTTGACAAATTAAGAAAATAATTCAACATGTGACACGACCTCTGTGGGTCCCAACAGTACCAACACGTGGCCTAAGCAGGGTTTCTAACATGACTGATAGCTCAATGGCTCTAACACATGGTGAGAATACGAGTAACAACAAGATTAATCAACTATCCAGTTCTATAGAATCAACCAAGTCACAATTCTTCTGGTGCATGCCTACATGCTAGTCACCTAATACATGCGTCACCTCAACACCAATCACATAACACGAAATTCGGGGTTTCATACCCTTAGAGCCAAGTTTAAAAGTGTTACTTACCTCAAGCTGTGTAAATCCCTACTCCGACAAGCCCTTGCCTCGCAAAATGGCCTCTGAATTCCTCGAATCTAGCCACAAACCATTCGATACAATCAACACAAGCTAAAGGAATCAATTCCATAAGAAAATACTAAGTTCTTAATTGAAGTCAAAAATGTCACAAAAGTCGGCCCCCGGGCCCACGTCTCGGAATCCAATAAAAGTCACAAAATCTGAAAGCCCATTCAACCACGAGTCAAACCAAACCAAAGTTACCAAAATCCAACACCAAATCGACACCCAAATCCTTAATTTGAACTCTCCAAATCCCTAGCCTCAAACTCCCACAATTACACCTCTAAACCACATAATCTAGGTAGGAAATTCAATGGGGAAACATAATTATTGGATAAATTTAACCACAAGTGACTTACCTCAAGAATCCCTCTCAAAAATAGTCTAATCCCGAGCTTGAAATGTTCAAAATGATGAAAATCACGGAACCCTCGATTTTTAATACACTGCCCAGACTTTTCGCTCCTCCGATTCCGCTTTTGTGAAAATTCCTCCGCTTCTCCGGAAATGCCCCAAAGGTCTCCCTTCGCTTCTGCGATCCTTCCTTCGCGTCTGCGGCCTCGTAGGTGCGGAATTTCCATCGCACCTGCACAAACTCCCCCATTGTCCAACTCCGTTTCTGCACCCAACACGCTGCATCATCGACCACTGCACTCCCTTCCCAGGTCACTTCTGCGTTCTTGTGCTAGCTTCTACGAGCTCGCACATGTGATCAAAATTACGCATGTCCGATTGCACCAGAACTGGTGCATTTCAATAATTCTTTAAGTTCCAAACTCAATCCGTTAGCCATGTGAAACCAACCCGAGGCCTCGGTACCTCAACCAATTATACCAACAAGTCCTAAATTATGATACGAACTTAGTCGAGCCTTCAAATCACATCAAACAATGCTAAAAACCACGAATCACATATCGATTAAAGCCTAATGAACTTTCGAACTTCTAACTTCCACATTCGATGCCAAAACCTATCAAATCACGTCCGATTGACCTCAAATTTTGCACAAAAGTCACAAATGACACCACGGACCTACTCCAACTCTCAAAACCCCAATCCGATCCTGGTAACCACAAAGTCCCCTCTTGGTCAAACATCTAAATTTCCAACTTTCGCCATTTCAGGCCTAATTCAACTACGGACCTCCAAATCACTATCTGGACATGCTCCTAAGCCCAAAATCACCTAATGGAGCTAACCAAACCATCAGAACTCCATTCCAGAGTCATTTACACATAAGTCAACATCTAGTGAACCTTTTCAACTTATGTTTCCAACCTAGAGATTAAGTGCCTCCACTCATTCTAACTTTTCTAGAACCGAACCAACTACTCCAGCAAGTCACATAGCAACTATAAAGAATAAAATGAGCATTAAATGGGCGAACGGGGCTACAACTCTCAAAACAACGAGCCGGGTAGTTACAGATCGAGACACAAAATCACTTCAAGAACATGGACTCCAACAAACAGACCGAACAAGAAGAACCTCAGCACGTCATCAACATGATCATTGGAGGGGTCGATGTCCCTCAAGGGTCGATGATAAAACACACTAAAGTATCTATCACAAGGGAGAAACGCACCTTGAATTATATCCCAGAGGGAACTATTTTGTTCAACCGAGGATGGCGAAGGCATAGTACAGCCTCATAATGATGCACCGGTAATATATATACTTATTAATAAATCTCGAGTTAAGCGGGTGTTAATTGATCCAGGTAGCTCGTCCAACATCATCAGATCGAGGGCCGTAGAGTAGTTGGGGTTGCAAGACCAAATAGTGCTAGTAGTCTGGGTATTTAACGGATTTAACATGGCATGCGAAACCATTAAAGGGGAGATAACCCTACCGGTGAACACTGTCGAGACCATCCAGGAGACAAAGTTCTATGTGATTGAAGGGGATATGAGATATAACGCTTTATTCAGAAGCCCATGGGTTAACAACATGAGGGCGGCACCTTCGACCTTGCACAAGGATTGAAGTTCCCTACACCGGGAGGGATCAAGACAGTATGCGGAGAGTAGTCGGCTGCAAAAGAGATGTTCGCAGTCGATGAAGTACTCCTGGTACCCACCATTTCGACATTAAAGAGCACTGAGCTGACCAGAAAGATCGAAGTTAAATAGCAATCACCGGTGCCGGTCCCGATCGAATCGTAGGAACGGGGAGTCGATGAGGAGGATGATTACAAAGTTCCGAGATTATTCATAGATCCTGATGATACTGATGCCACCAAATCAATGGTCTAAGAGTTGGAGCAAACTCATTAATTTCTTAAAGCTAACATAGATTATTTCGCTTGGTCCCATCTTGACATGTAGGGATCCCGCCGGAGGTAACCACTCATAAGCTGAGTCTGGACACGAAGTTCCACCTGGTTAAATAGAAGAGGAGACCTCAATCTGAGGTCAAGCATGCATTCTCAAAGACGAGTTATCTAAACTCCTCAAAATAGGGTACATTCGGGAAGTTAAGTACCCGGATTGGTTAGCCAACATAGTAGTAGTACCTAAAAAAGGAAATAAGCTAAGAATGTGTGTAGATTACAAAGACTTGAACAATGCATGCCCTAAGGATTCCTTTCGTTTACCTAACATCGATCGGATTATCGACGCGACTCCCAGGCACGAGATACTCAATTTTCTCGATGCCTATTCCGGGTAAAACCAAATTTGGATACTCGGGCGATCAAGAAAAAACTTCCTTTATCACTAAATTTGGCACCTATTATTATAACGTGATGTCGTTTGGATTAAAGAACGACGGTGCCACTTATCAACGCCTAGTAAACCGGATGTTCGAAGAACAAATAGGAATATAAATGGAAATTTATATTGATGACATGTTAGTTAAGTCTTTGTGAGCAGAGGACCATTTGAAACATTTGCAAGAAACCTTCGACATATGAAAGAAATACAATATGAAGCTGAACCCGGAGAAGTGTGCTTTCAGGGTCGGATCGGTAAAGTTCCTCGGGTTCATGGTATCCAATCGGGGGATCGATATTAATCCTGACAAAATCAAAGCCATGGAGGGCATCACCGTGGTGGACAATATCAAGTCCATTCAGAGGTTGATCCACCCTGGGCCGATTCGTATTGAGGTTTTCAGACAAGAGCCAACGGTTCTTCTCACTGTTGAAAAAGAAGAATAATTTTTCCTGGACCCTGGAGTGCCAACAAGATTTGGAAGAACTCAAACTCTACCTCTCGAGTCCGCCCCTACTCTACACGCCGAAGGTGGATGAGCAACTTTACCTTTACTTGGCGGTATCCGAAGTGGCAGTGAATGGAGTCTTAGTCCGGGAAGAGTAAGGTGCGCAATTTCCTATTTACTATGTCAGTATAACTCTAGGCGAGGCAGAAACAAGGTATCCTCACCTGGAAAAATTGGCGCTCGCTTTGCTAAGCACCTCCAGAAAGTTAAAACCATACTTTCAACGCCACCCCATATCTGTCGTAACCTCTTACCCACTGAGGAACATTATGCACAAACCCGATCTCTCGGGCCGATTGGCCAAATGGGCCGTCAAATTGAGTATCAGCCCCGAACTACCATGAAATCCCAAATTTTGGCAGACGTCATGGCCGACTTTACACTGGCCTTACTACCAGAAGTCAAAAGGGAATTATTGTTAGTTTTGTGGACTTCCTCGGGAATTGGACCCTTTTAACATATGGTGCCTCGAACGCAAAGGGGTCTGAACTCGGCACTGTATTGAAACCACCTACGGGGAGTATAATTAGGCAATTCATTAGAACTGTGAAATTGACTAACAATGAGGCCGAGTATGAGGCCATGATTGTAGGTCTTGAATTAGCTGAAAGCTTTAGGGCCGATGTGATCGAAGTAAAGTGTGACTCCCTCCTCGTAGTAAATCAAGTCAATGGATCATTCAAAGTGAAAGAGGAATGAATGCGGAGGTACTTGGACAAATTACAGGTAACACTGCATCGATTCAGGGAATAGACCCTGCAGCATGTGCCACGAGATCAAAACAGTGAGGCCGATGCACTGGCTAATTTTGGGTCATCGATCGATACCGATGAGGTCAGCTCGGGAACAGTAGTACATCTTATGAAATCGGTGATAGAAGAAGGCCACGCCGAAGTAAACTTAACAAGTTTAACATGGGATAGGGAAACAAGTACATAGATTACTTGAAGACTGGATAATTACCCTAGGACCCCAAGGAATCGGGAGCTTTGAATACGAAGGTTGCCAGATTTAGCTTGTTCGAAGGGACCTTGTTCAGAAGAACATTCGACGGCACACTGGCCATATGCTTAGGGCTGGGAGATACCGAAGATGCCTCGAAAGAAGTTCACAAAGGCACTTGCGGAAACCATTAGGGGGCGGAATCTTTGGTTCGAAAATTAATTAAGGCCGGATATTACTGGACCGAAATGGAGAAGGATGCGAAGGAATATGTACGAAAGTGCGATGGCTGCTAGAGACATGCGCCAATGATCCATCAATCGGGGGAGCTACTCCATTCGATCCTGTCCCCGTGGACATTTATGAAATGGGGAAGGGACATCGCCGGTCCCCTGCCGTGGGCACCCGATATGGATGAATTCATACTACTCATAACCGATTATTTTTCCAAATGGGTCAAAGCTTAAGTGTTCGAGAATATCCGAGAAAAAGAAGTCATTGACTTCATCTGGGACCACATAATATGCATATTCGATATACCATCAGTAATCGTTTGCGATAACGGGAAACAATTCATCGGCAGCAAGGTAAATAAGTTCTTCAAAGACCACAAGATTAAGAAAATACTATCAACACCCTACTTCACGAGTGGAAATGGAAAAGCAGAATCTACAAACAAGACCATTCTTCAAAACCTGAAAAAGAGGTTGACCGATGCTAAAGGGAGATGGAAGGTAATCTTGCCCGAAGTACTATGGGCATATCGTACAACCTCAAAGTCTAGTACCGGGGCCACCCCATTCTCACTTGTCTAGGGTGTCGAAGCCTTAATACCAGTTGAAGTGGGAGAACCGAGCCTCAGGTTTCGATATGCTACCGAAGAGTCGAATGGTGAGGCCAAGATTAAGATCCTAGAACTATTGGATAAAAGGCGTGAGGCCACCTTAGTTCAGTTGGCCGCCCAGAAACATTGGATAGAAAGATACTTCAACCGAAGAGCCAACCTCCAACACTTCAAGATCGGGGAACTTGGTGTTGAGTAAATTAACATTGCACACTCAAAATCCCAATGAGGGAAAGCTGGGACCGAATTGGGAAGGACCATATCGAGTTATCGGAATTACCGGCAAAGGCTCGTACAAACTCGAAGCAGGAAACGATGTACATCTGCCGAACAACTGGAACATGGCACACTTAAAACAGTACTATCGCTAAGGCACAATCTCAATTACTCTTTGATAATATTATGAATCGGACTAACACTTGATGGCAACGGCCAAGGATGGACGTGGCTATTAGGACTAAAAGCATGCATGCACTCTTTTTTCCTTAAACCGGTTTTGTCCCAAAATGGGTTTTTCGTCAAGGTTTTTAACGAGACAACAGTAAATCGTGCTAACTTAGATTTGAAGGTCGGTCTCAAACCGGAGTCAGTGGGCGCATCAATAGTATCTGATCCCTCTCAAGCTCGACCTCGAATATTGGGTCCATTACACTCGGGTTAAGGTTTTTAGCAAGGAAAGAAGAAAACTTTGTACTTGAATAGCTAAGGCTCGGTGGTTAGGATTCATTGTAAGGGCCAAACGGTCGTAAGAACCGTGCCCACATAGTCCGCCTAGCCATGATACAAATTTTTATCATGTACACATTGAAATGAAAGAAAGTTCCGTCTTGATATTACTCATTTTCTTGCCTCTTAAAACCTAGATCTTAAGAGCCCAAGGGCTACCCATATTCGGGGACTGTCGAGCCCAAAGGCTACCCATATTCGGGGATTATCAAGCCAAAGGGCTACCCCTACTCGAGGACTATAAGTTCTGGCAACTCGGGCTACCAAATTTCCGGAGGCACCAAACCTATTAGGCGGTGCCTAAATACAAAAGGCTACGACCACCCTAAAAATGGCTCGGAGACGTCCGAAGCTCGTAATCAGAAAGTAAGGCCTTTATAAAAATTCAAAACCTGCTAAAAGGTTACCCTCGACAAAAGCATCGTCTAAAAATACTTAAGCATCTTGAAAAAACTTCTGGTCACACTGAGTTTTCAAAGCCTCGAGCAAACAAAGTTGCATCCAAGGCAGGCTCCGTTCAAATTTCTAAAAAACGGACAACCTATAACTACATTGGATTCTATGCTAAGACATTATAAACGTTGCAAGAGTAGAAGATGCTAAAAAAGTAAAGGTTCAAAATTGCCAGAAAGGGAAATTTTTATATATATTCCGGAATATACTTACAAAGGCCCAAAAAAACGGTCTCAAAAAAACAAAATATGTACATAAGACAAAAACTAAAAAAGTACTAAGTTATCTACGCCTAATCTTGACCAAGGCTCGACTCGTTACCAGAGCCGTCGGAATCCTCCGAGCCTTCGGCACCTTCATGCTCGTAAAGCCTCTTCGCCTCGACCTCAGATTTTTTGGCTTCCTCGATTTCAGCCGGCAGGTTAAAACCTCGGGCATGGATCTCCTCAAGGTTCTCTCTTCGGAATAGCCGCTTCATATATTCAGCCTTTGCCTACAGGCGAGCTTCGACTACCTCCACATCGACCTTGTATTGGGCCACCATTTCATCGACATTGGCAGAGGTTGTTTCCAACTTGGTCTTCACTGCCTCGTATTCTCTACCGAGGGCGTTCCGCTCTGTGACGGCGGAGCGCAGCTATGATCAGAGACTGTCATTCAGCCGAGACCACTTGTCAGCTTTCTCCTTCACCACTCGGAATTGGACCTCCATTGACGCCAACTTTGCCTTGGCAGTTTCCTTCTCCGAAGCCAGCAAGTCCATTTTGCTTTTTTCACCCATTGGTCATGGCTTAGACCTCATTCATCTCGGTTCGGAGTTGGTCGATCTTCTGTTGGACCTGCGAGGTTCTGTCCTTTATCACCACGACTAGCTCCGCATTTTTAACCTCAAAGACCTTTACCTTTTCGACCAGGTTGGCATGTTCCCTCCTCAGGGTCGAAGCTTCCTTTTGAGCCCTATCCAGCTCACCTTGAAGGTCCTTGATGGCCCTGTCATATTGATAACTGAGGATTTTGTACATATCCTTCTTTCGGGCCTGCTCCTTGAACTCGAACTCGAACTCGAGCTGGTTGATCTCTGAGCAGTACCGGATGCAGCTCTCGCAGTGAAGTACTTAGGCCTACAAAACAAGGAAAATAGTGAGATACATCAAAACCTAAGTGAAATTCAAGAGGGAGTATTGATGCCTTACCCGATTCAGTGCATGCTGCGCCTTATTGAAGAGACACCGCATGCCCACCTCGTTCATCTATGCCTGATCCTCCTCAGTCACCAAGCATCAGAGGTAGCTGGCTATGCTCACGGGAGAGGATAGAACCCGAGCATCCTCAAAGACAGTAAGAATAACCGATCTCTTGCGATCGGGGTCCACACTTAGAGTGGGAAACTGATTAACCAATTTTGGGCTCGAACTCGGCCCACCAGCTTCCAAAGATAGGTCCTTCTTCGGGACTTACAGGTCGCCCATCCCGAAAAAATCTTCCAAAGTAGAAGAGTCCACACCATTGAAGAAGGAATGAAGGGGGTCGTCCGCGCCGTGAACTCCTTCATTTGACTTCTCTTTTCCTGCTTGGGCCTTCTCAAGTATGCACTCGGTATAGGAGGGTGTCTCCTTGATGTCTATTACACAGGTCGCTTCCTTTAGAGCAGAACCGAATTCTCGAGGGCTCAGGCCCCATCTCCATCTCAGCCTCCCGAGTCAGAGGAGGTCGGCCTCACGACTCTCCCTCTTGGCTGCCGCCCGCTCCCCGACAAGGGTTGATCCGTGGGCAACAAAAATTTTGCTTTTTTCAGACTTATCCCTGAGCCGGAGAAGCGAGTCAGAATCCGGCACCCGAGAGTTGGTGCTCTTCTTGGGCTTACGAGCCCAGGAAGCCGCCCTCTTCTTTGGCTTCACCTTAGAACCTGGGGAGCCCGAAGACTTTCTTTTGCTCTTCTTCTTTTCCCCCACGACAACCCTGGGTTGTCCTGTAATGGAGGGATTAATGGGTAGGGACACGTCTTCATCCCATTTCAGCGAGTTAAGTTCGGTGGTCTTAGTCAAACCTGCGAAGGAAAGAGAAAGGGTCAGCATTATGCAAGTTTAGAGCGTAATAGTAACTTTTCTAAGAAGAGCCTTACCATGAGAACGGGCATCCCATCGACCCTTCTAAAGCTTGTGCAACGAGCTCTCAAAATATGATATCTGCTTGCAGATGCCCTCGATCCACTCCTTGAGATGGGGGACCGCATTGGAAACCCGAGCAACAGCTGCACGATCACAATACTGATGGTGAGAAAGGAAAAAAAGAAGACCCGACACTTAAGGATAGATTACACTTATGAGATGCATTCCACTTCTCGGGGAACAGAAGAAACTCGGGAGGGATAAGATCTTCAGTCTTCACCCGAACGGAGCACCCCTGCCAGCCTCGGTCTCGATCCTCATCAATGCTCAAAAATGGGGCCTTGCTTGCCCGGCGAGTGAGCTTTATTAGTCCCCCTCAAAAAATTTGGGGACTATATAGATGGAGCGAGTGGTCGAGGGTGAACCGAGGAGACTAGGTGTTGTTTGCAAAGTAACGGAGGAGGATCACGATCCTCTAAAGAGACGGGTGTATTTTCCCAAGGCACACCTCGTATCTCTTGCAAAAATCCCAAATGACTGGATCTACCGGTCCTAGTGTGAAGGGATAAGTGTAAACACTTAAATACCTCTCCACATGAGTAGTGATATCTTCTTCAGGCACGGGGACTACCACGTCCTTACCTCTACATTTACAGTCCTCTCGGACAATGGGGAGGGTATCTTCGGTGACAGAGCATATATATCTCGATGCCCATTTACCTCAGTCTTGTTTGGATGCGGCCTTCTTGACCTTAAAGTCGTCTGCGATTAAATAGCCCCCGGGAATAAAGCTTTTCATGGGGGGCTTTGGGGCTGGTTCGGTGGCAGCCACTTCAGGAGCAACCACCTCGAGAGCAGCCGTCTTGAGAACAACCACTTCAGGAATGGCCTCCTCGGTACCTGTGGCCGGGTGGGAATATGAAGAGGCAACCTATTGAGGAACTGATTTGAAGTTTTAGCCATTACTATCTGAGAAATTTTGAAAATATAAATGAAAGGTATGAAGGTTTGAAGGAACAAGTTTGAAGGCTGAAGAGGGGAGTATGAAGATTCGAAGGTAGGATGAAGATCTGGGTAAGAACCTAACAACAATTATGAAGATTTAAAGATCAAAGATGAAGATATGAAGGTTTGAAAGATTTGGTAACATCTAGAAAATTCGAAGGTGGACGCTTGGATCGGAAAGTGGAAAAAGAGAAACGGGTAGAAGCTTTTATAGAAGAAGTACGCGACGTTTCACATTTGGAGGCGACCAACCAATGGTTGACACGTGTTCGAAGTCAGAACGACACGACTGATGGTACATTTCGACTTTTTTGTCGTCTCGGTTGTAACGTACGAAGGAAGGAACCGGGGAACATCTATCGTATCCCATGATTTCGGCAAACCTACTCTTTGAGAAACGACGGGACTATCTGTATACGGATAAAATCGTGGGTAACCTACACCCTAATTTTTTGGTGGGACAAACGAAGAAAAGGCATGATTATATGGGGTCGGAATCAAAGCCGGAACGCCTCATAGTAAGGTCCGAACGGAGTGGTCACCTCCTGGATTGATAAGACAATACTTCTCCGACCCCAGAATGGGCTTCGAGACCTCGAAAAACACGATAGCTGTTGCACACGACTAACAGAGGGCCGCGATATTCGTAACCCATAGGATATCACAACACAGATCTTGGCCCGTTCGATAGCGGATCAGTGATTAACGAAAAAGAAGATTCTTAACCTTTCTTAGAATTGTACTAGGGGTGAAACTCTCCTTCTATATAAAGGGGGTAGTTTTTATTTAATACAGACATTGTAACACGCATATCAAGGCAATACAACTAATTTTGATGCTTTCTAGTTATTGAGAGGTTCTTATTTTAACCATAGCTCTTCATATACGTTTGGCTCCGAACTGAGGGCAGAACAACTGTTAAGCTTAGATCCGAGTCTGGATTCAATGTCACAACTAGTTTGGTTATCTATTTTATCTTTAATTCGCTTATATAACATTCTTGATCATTTGTGTTGAATCAATCCACATATTTTCTAAA
This sequence comes from Nicotiana attenuata, assembly GCF_001879085.1. Lineage (NCBI taxonomy): Eukaryota > Viridiplantae > Streptophyta > Magnoliopsida > Solanales > Solanaceae > Nicotiana > Nicotiana attenuata. The sequence continues at coordinate 296,404 of NW_017671209.1, read as the reverse complement.
TCGCATATAAATTCAATTGTTATCTATTTTAAGGGTAAGCAAACATAGATCTAGTTTTTTATTTCTTTTTAACAACAACGTTGTTGAAACTAAGGTCTATAGTATATTTTTGTTTTGTATATTCCTAAAATTTGGGCCATATATTCTTGTATGTTAAGTGATTAATGAGCTACTGTAATGCACATGTGGATGAATCTGAACCTCTATTTTAAAAGGCAGAATTGGGATTCGCCCGGGGCTCGCTCCGGGGCGGAGCACTCGTAAAATGCCCCTGGGCTTATGTGTGGGGCTTAGTTCCGTGAGACTTACGCCCGGCCATTGGGGCTTACGCCCCGGACACGCCCAACGCCCAGCGTACTACGCTCGCCTAATAGAACTTTATGCAATTGTATGTAACTAACCTTGTATATCCTCAAATTTTTTTAACAAATCATCGACTATTCAAAATACTTTTTTTCCAATTTATAAATCGTTAATATTTTATATCATAATTAAGTAAAAATTATTAGCATGTTATCCATTAGACTGCTATGACAGTTAATTTTAAATAAATTTTTCATTTAAAAAGTACTTATTTATTAACTTTTGTATGTCTTTACTATATTATAGCCCATAATTATTTTTATAATTATTTTTCTAAATATTTTTTTTTCATGTTTATGAGATACAATACTTATTAATTTAATAGTTCAGTATTAGTAAGTATTTACAAATAATTAGTTATTATGGTATTGTATGGTGAATTATGTGTTACTTTATGAACTTTTTTTTGGTAATGAAGATATTTATTCCGCCCTGTTTTAATAGTTATTACAAATTGGGACTTTTCTAGGACACAAAGTTCCTAGCTTGTCCAGTTCAAAAGTAGAAACAACAAAAGGGGGCAGGGAGAAGTACAACATAGGATTTCCAAAAAAGTTCGAGTTGCTTCCATGTTTTGCCATAATATTAGCCACTCCTTTCGCTTCTCTGAAGACGTGGGTGACCTGTGGCTCTCCTGCTCTAGTAAGCGTCCATCTGCAATCAGTAATCAAATTTTGATATGGACCATTATCGTTAGTAAGCATGTTAACTAGGACATTGCAGTCTGTTTCAACCACTAGTCGCCTAATGTTTTGTTGTATAGCTATTTTTAGACCCTATATAAGGGCGAGGCCTTCCATGTAGATATTGGTAGCGTGAGGAATGAAGATGTTAAAGCCTATAATCCAGTTGCTTTCACAGTCTCTGATGACTTCTCCAATGCCTCCCTTACCAGGGTTACCTAAGCTAAAGCCATCTATGTTTAATTTGAAATTTCCCTGATCAGGTGGCTCCCATTTTATGTAGATGGTAGTCCTTGGGTTAGGACTCTGGATAGATTCTGTTAACAATTTAAACTCCGTTGCACTTTTAACAATATTTTTTAGGTAAAGGGGAGATTTATTATTATTAAAGATGAAATTATTTTTGTGAATCCAGATATGCCAAAGAGTAAAGGGCAGCATATCTGCCTTAGTTAAGTATCTGTTAAAAGCAAAATTTGTGTGACAAAGGGGTTTTAACTAGTTATGCATAGTGAGTTCGTTGCGTGGCTGGTCCGGGTATTTGTAGAAGCTTCCCAGTTGATCTCAAATAGGCTTTGAGTGGTGACAGTTGAAGAACATGTGTTCCATGTCTTCTTCTTCATTTTGACAGATGTTGCAAATGCTGGAGTTAGTGAAACGATGCTTGAGAATCACATTTAAATTGTGAATTATGTTTTTATATCAATTCTCTTCCAAATACAAAGCATATTAAATAAAAGGAGTATTTTAAGAAAAATATCAAATTATAATATCGAAATTCTTTCAAGATTCATTACTCCTTAAGAGATACATATAAGATTTCGTATCGAATACATTACTCTTAATGTTTGAGCTGTAACGACGTTGCAGCTAATTTGCATATTATGATATATGTCATACTTTTCGTATTATTCATAGTTGAATTATAATTTATAAATATTTTAAATAGATTATTTGTTATAATTTTGTGATTTTAATGTAATTTTTATAATTATTTTTTATTTTATACTATCTTAAAATTTTAAAAATTAGTAAAATTTAAAAGATCCGTGGGACTTACGCCCCATGTCTCAGGGCTTACGCCTCGCCTTGTCAGAGGTAAAAAGCCTCGCCTCACGCCCCCGCCTTTTAAAACATTGATCAGAACTGTAGCTAGGCAAGAGTACTTCTATTAATTTACGTAAACACATCACAGTTTTTAGTATGGGATCGGAGTTGCAGATTGAGTCAAGTCTGGAAGTTTACGTATTGTACATCTATATTATATTAAAAGGAGAGTAGTTTGCAATGTGGTTAAGCCAAGTGGCAAGCTAAAATGAAGCCACTTGGCAATTTTAAGACAACATAAAAAATTTGGATTATAAATGAAAAAATATTTAATGAAAGTAGTATTCCAAGATTTTTTGTAAATTGAATTTCATTCTTTAATTAATCAAAGCCAAATATTTTAAAATTTAAACAAAAAATGTTCTCTTTTGAGAACCTGTTGGACGTTTAGATTTTGTGTATAGTTTAGTTATGGTAGGAATTCTTTTTTAAGAAAGACTTAATTAAATACATATTTTGAATCTAAATAAATATTTTGTATCTTACACTATATTATATTAAAGAAAATAGACTAAAAAAGTCCATAAAATAATCAAAGCCAAATATTTTAAAATTTAAACAAAAAACGTTCTCTTTTGAGAACCTGTTGGATGTCCAAATCACAAAAATATTTTGTAAGTATCTTTAATTAAATTATGGTAGGTGTTCTTTTTCAAGAAAGAATCAATTAATATAATTCTAAGTACCTTACACATTAATGTTAAGTTGAAATAATAATTCTACATTTAGTACAAGCTTTGTATCTGACATTATTTGCGAACAATATACATTAATATAGGTATCATTTTTTGACGAGCCGACCCGTCGTCTTATGAGTTACCGCTCCGTTTCCCCCATTTTCTGCTTTTTTATGCTTCATTATCCGTGTCTTATGTGTTCGAGTTGGTTTGGAGTGGTTTTGGTAGGAAATGAGACACTTAGTCTCTTAAAGGAAGTCTTGGTTTGGAAAAGTCAACCGAATGTTGACTTATGTGTTAGAGGACTCGGATGCGAATTCCGATGGTTCGGTTAGCTTCGGGAGGTGATTTGTGACTTAAGAGTGTGATCGGAAATAGTTTTCAAGGTCCGGTGTGGAATTAGGCTTGAATTGGCGAAGTTAGTATTTTGGCGATTTCCGTTTGATAGGTGAGATTTTGATCCGAGGGTCGGAATGGAATTCCGAGAGTTGCTGTAGCTTCGTGATGTGATTTGGGATGTGTGTGCAAAATTTCAGGTCATTCGGAGGTGATTTGATTGGGTTTTTGATCAAATGCGTGTTTCAGAAGTTTTAGAAGAACTTAGGCTTGAATTCGATGTAATTTGATGGTTTTGGTGTTATTTGAGGCGCTTCGATGATTGGAACAAGTTTGAATGAGGTTTTAGGAGGTGTTGGTGCTTTTGTTTGAGGTCCCGGGGGCCTCGGGGTGATTTCGGATGGCTAACGGGAAGGAAGTTGTGGAACTTGAGTGATTGCACATTTCTTTGCTGCTTCTGGTGTTTTCGCACCTGCAGCTTGGGGGCCGCAGGTGCGGTGTCGCAGATGCGGAAGTAAAGGCGCAGATGCGGTTTTTGAGAAGGAGAGTCAGGAACCGCACCTGCGGTATGGGGACCGCACCTGCGGAGTCGCAGATGCGACCATTTGACCGCAGAAGCGGTTTTGGGAGAGAAAGGTTGAGACCGCAGATGCGGTGGGGTGCCCGCACCTGCAGAGCCGCATATACAGCTGGTGGACCGCAGATGCGGATTTGGGCCTTTAATGAATTTCCGCAGAAGCGGACTTGTCACCGCAAATGCGGTACCGCAGAAGCGGTGGAGGGGTCGCAGATGCGAAAACCCCTGGGCAGAATGTATAAAAGGTTCTTCTTCGCGATTTTTGAAGGGTTTATTCATTTTAACTTCGGACTTGGAGATTTTTGGGCGATTTTGAAGAGGGATTTCAAGGAGCTTCGATAAGGTAAGGGTTTTGGACCTCAAAACACAATCCTATGGTGTTATTTCATGAATTAATACTGAAAATTTTAGGATTTATGGACTAAAAATGGAGGTTTAGGGCTTGAACTTAAGAGAGCTAAGATTAAGGATTTGAGGGGTCAATTGGACTCCGATTCTTGTGTTTTTGATATGTGTGAACTCGTGGCGAGATAAGGAACCCGTTGGTGTAAAAATTTCTAAGATTCGAGAAGTGGGCCCGGGGCTCGGGTTTTGCTAATTTTGAGATTTTTGATATTTTTTCGATTGTTTTCGATTGGGTTTTGTTCCTTTAGCATATTGTGACGTATTCGCTCTGGTTTTGGTCAGATTCGATGCGCGAGGAGGCCGATTTGAGAGGCAAGGGCAAAGCGAGCTAGAGTTTTGGCCGGTTTGAGGTGAGTAATGAACGTAAATGATGTCCTGAGGGTTTGAAACCCGGATTTGCACATCGTAGTGCTATATTGAGGTGAGACACGCACTTGATGATGAGCGCGGGGTCGTTTACTATTGGGGATTGGGACTTGGTCCGTCCCAAGTGATGTTCTTACCGCGTAATTGATTGAAGCTTACTTGATATCATCATTAATTGGACTAATTGTCATATTTGGGCTTCGTGCCAACCATTTGAACCCTTCGGGGATTGCTATCACTGGTTTTTTTTTACTATTTGAACATATTACTTGAACTCAGTCCTATTGTTTAATGCTGTTTTACAACTCAGCCACTTTTACTCAGATTTGAAACTTAAATGAAATTTCTAATGATGTTTTGGGCTGAGGACTACTATTTTATTATGGCCCGAGGGGCTTATGTGATTTCTGGAGGAAGTATGGATCGGGCTGTGCGCCGCAACAGTATTATGTGTACCGTACTATGTGTTGCATTCCTTTATTTGGCTATCATTTATTTGCTTATCTGTTGTAGGCATTTCCATGTTTCTACTTCACTGGTTTATTGATTTCATACTACTTGGTTTAAACTGCCGTATCTTAGATTACAATGTGTTTATCCAGGATTTCTTATTCTCAGCCTTTATTTATGTTTATTACTCACTGGGTCGGAGTACTCATATTACTCCCTGCACCTTGCGTGCAGATCCAGGTGCACCTGAGGCTGAGTGAGGATTTTCTGTTGAGCAGCGCATATCTGGGAGCTTCGAGGTAGCTGCATGGCGTCCGCAACCCTGATCTCTCCCTTCTATCCTTGTTTTTATTTCGTATTCCCTTAGATTGACATGTATTAGGTTGATAAACCTGTATTAGAGGCTCAGACTTGTGACACCGGATCTTTTGGGCTATGTAGTTGTATTGTCATTTGAAATTCCGCACATTTAACTCTTATTTCAGACTTCTATTACTTTGGTTTGGTAATTTAATTGTGTTAGCTAATAATGAACTATATAATGAATTGGGTTAAGGTTGTTAATTGGTCGGGCTTGCCTAGCAGTGTGTTGGGCGCCATCACGATCGGGGTTGGGGTCGTGACAAGTTGGTATCAGAGCCTAGGTTACTAGGTCTCGCAAGTCATGAGCCGGTTTAGTAGAGTCTCGCGGATTGGTACGGAGACGTCTGTATTTATCCTCGAGAGGCTGCAGAACCTTTAGGAAAACTTCATATTCTTGTAATTCTTGTCGTGCGACTTTGTTGACTCGAGAACTAAAGTTCCATTATTCTATTCTCTCACAGATGGTGAGGACACGAGCGACCGGACGAGGTGGACAACCACCAGAACCACCCACTGAGGCCACCAGAGGCCGTGGACGCGGTCGTGGTCGTGGCAGAGGCAGAGTAGCGAGGGCAGCATCTGTTGATCTACCAGCTGCCCCAGCTCCGGATCAGGCTCCAGCAGCACCAGTTCAGGCACTAGCTGTACCCATCGTGATTCCGGGTCTTCAGGAGACCTTGGCTCAGACCTTGACAGTTTGCACTGGCCTGGCTCAGGCGGTTTCAGCCACCACAGCAGCAGTTACTTTACAGGCTGGGGGAGGCAGCCAGACCCCAGCTGCTCGCACACCTGAGCAGGGACTACAGACGCTAGAGGCACCCCCAGCTCAGCCGGTTGCACCAGTGCAGGAGTTCAGGGTTTTAACTATGCCGGAGGATGAGCAGCTTCGTCTTGAGAGGTTTGGTAGACTCCAGCCTCCGACATTCAGTGGTGCGGAGGGCGAGGATGCCCAGGTTTTCTTGACAAGTGTCAGCGGATGCTCCGTACAGCAGGGATTCTTGAGTCTAGTGGTGTGGCATTTACCACCTTTCAGTTTACCGGGGCTGCTTTTACTTGGTGGGAGGACTTTGAGAGGCGTAGGCCTGTCGGTGCAGCACTCCTTTCTTGGCAGCAGTTCTCCGCTCTCTTCCTGGAGAAGTATGTACCGCAGTCCCGCAGAGAGGAGCTGCGTAGACAGTTTGAGTGGTTGACGCAGGGGGATATGACCGTGACCCAGTATGAGATGAGGTTTTCGCAGTTGGCCCGTCATGCTATTTGGATGATTCCGTCAGATCGTGA
>NW_017671209.1:288226-288722 GCF_001879085.1 Nicotiana attenuata | reverse complement strand
ATTAACCGTTGGTGTTAAATTTTTTGAGATTCGAGAGTGGGCCGGGGCTCGGGTTTTTGCTAATTTTCGAGATTTTTTGATATTTTTTTCGTATTGTTTTTCGATTGGGTTTTTGTTCCTTTTAACATATTGTGACGTATTCGCTCTGGTTTTTGGTCAGATTCGACGCGCGAGGAGGCCTGATTTGAGAGGCAAGGGCAAAGCGAGCTAGAGTTTTGGCCGGTTTGAGGTGAGTAATGAACGTAAATGATGTCCTGAGGGTTTGAAACCCCGGATTTGCACATCGTAGTGCTATATTGAGGTGAGACACGCACTTGATGATGAGCGCGGGGTCGTTTACTATTGGGGATTGGGACTTGGTCCGTCCCAAGTGATGTTCTTACCGCGTAATTGATTGAAGCTTACTTGATATCATCATTAATTGGACTAATTGTCATATTTGGGCTTCGTGCCAACCATTTGAACCCTTCGGGGATTGCTATCACTGGTTTTTTTT